>NC_068280.1:45722856-45939235 GCF_025860055.1 Xyrauchen texanus
CTGCACTGTCTATTGTCCTGCTCATTGTCAGTAATTTGTTGTACTGTCCTGTACTTTTTGCACATGTTTGCACGTGCACTTTATATAGGTATATATAGGTAGTTTATATAGGTATTTTATTTCGTTGTGTAGTCTCATGTGGTCCTATGTTGGTCCTTTGTTGTTTTTATGTAGCACCATGGTCCTGGAGGAACGTTGTCTCGTTTTGCTGTGTACTGTACTAACTGTATATGGTTGAAACGACAATAAAAACCACTTGACTTGACTACATCGACACAACGTCGAGTGAGTAACAGAAGGGGAACTCACATTTTAATTTCAAGGAGTCTTGCATATCCCTTTAGGAGTATCTGTGAATCCACGAAAGAGGTGACATGAGCTTTAGTATTTAGCTTTTACAGACAGTGTGACAAATGTTGCTTACAGCAGATTTCTAACTTGTAAAATAAAAACATGTAAAAACCTGCTTCTGTGCAAGGACTAAGCCTAATGATTATATTAAAAATAAGATTATATATTAGTATTACAAAGGGTCCAATGGTATTTTTAATAGCAACAACTGTATACAGAATCCTTTTAAAAGTAGCCACCAGTAAGAACTTTTAAAAGAAATGTTAGTGAAAGGTTCAAAGGCAACGTTAACATTTACACATTAATGTAATTAATTACGGTATCACCAACAATGACAATGTGTAATTAGAGACTGCTCCACAATACAATTACATATACAAGTTGTTCATTTATTACTGAGTACATGTAATGGAAACTGCCATGTGTCTCCCAAAAACAGACTCAAACACCCATAGGAAATACAATTACAAATAAAAATCAATTGTTTCCCAAATAAGTCTCGTGTCAAATAAGTTTCTCCTGACCCAAGTAATCTTGCATGTGTGTCCTATAGAGTTTCAAAAGATCTCTTAAATTGTACTCAAGATGCCAAAGTCTGCAATCAAAATCAATATGAACTCAAACTTTTCTCTATAAATTATTCCAAGAACAAATTTTCTGAGCAACGGTATCCTGATAAATTTGATAGCTCTATACTACAGTTCTCATTTGTGCTTCATTTTTATTTCTCACTATTTACAGAAATTTTGTATAAAAACCTGAGACATTGGGTAAAAGAAATGTTACTGAACACTCTAAAAAAAAAACAATAATTCTGAAAACATTAATTTTGGAAACCTGTTTGAAAATAGCCATCATTTTTGCAATTCCATTTGACACTTCACTTTAAACTAGTCAAATAGGTATAGAAACTACATTTCTGCCATTAAACTGGAATAGGAGAAAGCATTTTTAACAGTGAATAAAACACACTTCACCTTAAAACTCTCCTGAGCAATGAACGAGCAACCTCTAAGCAATTAATTTTTCCTCTGGGCAGAGATACACACTCATAGGACATTCTCTGACTCATAATTTAAGCATCATCAGCAGTTATCGTCCTTTCACCCTGACAAGGAACCTCGCAATGTGGCATAACCCCACAGTATGACTAATGATGCTGTATGTTAGCATATGGAGAGCATGACTATAGGTGAGTGTTAGGCAGACAGGGAGGAGATTAAGAAGGAGTCTGTTTATTTTTAATAAGACAAAGTGCCTTTCGTTATAAAGAGCACAATGAGTGATGAATGACTGAATTGCTGCCATTCATTCAAACTTGTTACCCTTTACAAGGACATCGCTATGGAAACTCTTTTCCTAGCTCTCTTCACTCAAGTATGTCCATCATTCTCAATTTTATTTTCAAAATCTGCTTTCATTAGTAAAATTAAATTTTATAACTTTGGCCAGAAAACAGAGCATATCCAGCACACAATTAATCTGCCCATCTATGTGGAGACCATTAAGCTTTTAGCAGAAATTTGGCACTTTGCATACAGATGCACATGGTGTACTAAAATATTCCCCAATACACACTTACACAGACTCACAAACACACTACCTACTCTCAAGGACTCTCATGTTATATCATGACAAATGGTATTGTCCTTGATCTTTTAAAATAAAAGAGCTCAATGTACAATGTAAGCTAAACAAACTCAAACTTTCATACATGATCTCTTAAAAGTGCAGTTCTAGCACACAAGGATCAATTTAACCAAACACGAACATGTCATAGCCTATTTCACATAAAAACAGAATTGTATTTGTTATTATACAACAAATAAAAGCGACATTAAATTATATTTGTTATATAACAAAAATTAAGCCTATTTTCAGGCCCATGTATCAGTGTCCACCCAAATGTAAACAAATGTTCTCTTTGCGTACTAATACCTAAGAATACGAATGATATCACATTAAACTTTCAAACTTCCTCCCACCAAAGACCATTTATTGAAACTAATATGGCTGCACAATTAAAAATAAATAAAAATAAATCGAGATCACTTCTTTGGCTGCCACAGTTAACTAATTATGAAAAGTGTTTATTACAGAATTGTTTTTTTGCAACATTGTAACCAAACAGAGACATGTCCATTGTGCAAATGAATGCAACATGAATCAGAGTGTTTAAATTAGTCTAGGCCCAGAGAAAATCTGAAATTTTGGGCATTTCCTGTGCTGATTTAGTTTAAAATCTACACAACTTTGCAGAATGGATAATTATTGTAAAATCTGTTAAACTGAGCTGATAGAACTACAGTATTAATTGCTGCTGAAGGTATTATAACATTTGCTAAAATATTTAATTAACAAACACACAAGGGACAGAAAATGGGTGGACATTTGTGAAAGATGCATGTTCCAATTCTGTGGAATTCTGAATGCGCAGATTCCGTATGTTTGCATGTCATCTTACATAATGTTTTCATCTTGTTTTGCATGTGTAGTCAAAATAACAAAATATGACACAGTTCCACTAAAAATGTGTTATAAACTGAAATAATTCATCATGATAACAATATCAAGGGGAATAATCAACGCTTAATTTTTTTGTCATAACTGTGCAACCCTTTAAACTAAGCAGCAAAAACATCATGGTTACTGCTGTAACCTCCGTGGGAGGGAATGAGATGTTGTGTCGAATGAAGTGACACAAGGGGTCTTCCTGAGAAAAGGCCAATGTCAAGTTGGCAGACAGAATTTGCAGACCCCGCCCCGGACATACGGGTATAAAGGGAAGCAGGGCAGCGATTGCCAGTCAGGATTTTGCACTGAGGAGCCGAAAATAAGATACAGCCACTGGTAGGTGGTAGACCTACCACCTACCAGTGGTAGGTCTATTGATGTGGCAGGAGGGACACAACGTCTCGTTCCCTCCCTCGGGGAATGGAGGTTACAACAGTAACCATGACGTTCCCCTTCTGTCACTCACTCAACGTTTCACTCAACTGTCGAAACAGGTGCAAGCAGGCTACCGTGTGCTAGAGGCACCTGTGTCGGCTGCATGTAGCCCTACCCAACACCCTCAAAGAGATGTTACATACAGACCTTAGGTTCCCCGCACCCCTGAGGGGAGGAACAGGCGCTACATGACTAGCATGGGAGGAAGCCCGAAAGCCACGGCTTTTCCTCTCGCTACGTCTCTCACATAGGACGTGAAGCTTAAAAGCTATGAAACGCACCGGGGAAGGCGGTCTTTCCCGGTCCTATTCTTTCAGGGGGAAAAGACCCTGCGGAGGCCACATCCTGCCCAGTCTAAGGGGAGGTAAAATGTGGCAAATACACGAAGCCGTACGTGGGAAATGGTGCGGTGGTAGGTCCAGACTAATGAGGGGCCACCAGGATGACCTGTTCCTCGTCCTCCCTGATCTTGCACAGCACTGGTGCAAGAAGGCTCACTGGGGGAAATGCGTACTTGTGCAGCCCCCGGGGCCAGCTGTGTGCCAGCGCGTCTGTCCCGAGAGGAGCTCCTGTCAGGGACTACCAGAGCAGGCAGTGGGCAAGTGTCTTGGGAGGCAAAGAGATCTAGCTGTGCCTTGCGGACTTGGTCCCATATCAGCTAGACCACCTGGGGGTGGAGCCTCCACTCTACGCTGGGCGAAACCTGCCGCGACAGCGCATCCGCCGTCGTGTTGTGGTTGCCAGGGATGTGAGTGGCGTGCAGCGACCTCAGTCGCGGCTGACTCCAAAGGAGGAGATGGCAGGCGAGTTGTGACATATGACGAGAGTGCACGCCGTCTTGCCGATTTATGTATGCTACCGTCGCAGTGCTGTCTGAACGGATCAAGATGTGCTTGCCCCGGCTTAGTGGGAGAAACCTCCATAGGGCAAGAGATACAGCCAACAACTCTAGGCAGTTAATGTGCCAACACTGCCAGGGTCCTTTCCAGGGGCCAGCGGCAGCGTGCCCATTGCACACGGTGCCCCAACCCTGTCGAGAGGCGTCTGTGGTTACCACGACACATCTGCAAACCTGCTGCAATGGGACTCCGGTCCGCAGAAAGCAGAGGTCTGTCCAAGGGTTGAAAGTCTGACGGCAAGAAGGGGTGATTGTCACACGATATGTGCCGTGGCGCCATGCCCATCTCGGGACTCGAGTCTGTAGCCAGTGCTAAAGTGGTCTCATATGCATCAACCCGAGCGGCTGAGGATGCCATATGCCCCAGGAGCGTCTGGAATTGTTTTAGAGGAACGCCACTGTCCTGGGCTAGAAGAGAGCGAGGCACCAGAGTACTGACTGAGTGGAGTCTAACTCCATGCCAAGAAAAGAGATGCTCTGAACCGGGACGAGCTTGCTCTTTTCCCAGTTGATCCAGCGTGACAGATTGGGAAGTGAAAGCCACGCATCCAAGCACCGCTTGAGGGGCACTAACGGGATGATCATTTTTGACGTACCAGGCGGGGCTTCGCGGCGGAGGGGAGCAGGTAATAGTTGGGGGGGCAGAAGAGCGTCCCGAGGCTTGGGTGCTGAGAAAAGACTCAAAACACTTACCTTGCTCCACGCACCCGGCAGGGGGTGGGTTAGAGACTGAGGAAGAGGTCCTAGAGAGGAGTCCTCGGAACTCGTCAGCGCTGGCCTGCCGGGGCTGAGCAGTCGCGGGGCCAGAGGCGAGGGAATTGTGTCCGGGGAGCCGGGACTGTAGAGTTTTGGGGTCGGGTGGTTGGGCGGTGCCGCGGCCTGATGTGAGAAATCACCTCCGTCTGCTTCTTCACTGCCAAGAACAACGTCACACATCAACAATGTTCAGCCAGAGGTGGCGCTCCAGGACCATGAGGAGTGGTTGGGCGGCGCCCGGAGCCGAGGTACCAGTTGTCAAGCCGCGAAGGCTGTTGGAAGGACGGAGGGTTCCAGTCCAAGCCCACACTCACGGCAGCCCGGTAAGCATGTCGGCTATCTGCGCATCTGCCTCACTACCCCTCACTACCCACGAAGCGGCCAGGGGCATAGACTGCACAGCGTGCAGAGAGAGAGAGAACGGCAGCTGGAAACGCGCCGTAGATCCAATCACATATCACGACACAACGTCGAGTGACAGAAGGGGAACTATTAGTTCATATATTTTCACATTAACGTACATATGACCGCCCACATTAACACATCATCAATTCTTTTTCAGCATTAAGCAACTTCCCCCATCCAGACATGATGAAGTAATAAGGAGAAAGTAGAACATAGGCTATATACTATTATCTCTAAACAACAATGAAAGTATAAGCGAAAGTCCACAAAAAAAAATTCTGCATCCTACTGTGCACTGCGAAGCGCAGTTCAGTGGAAATTTGTTTAAGATGTGTGATTGTACTGTTTGCATACTGTGCATAAATTAGTTTCATCATCAAAATGGTGTCTAATCAAATACATTCCTAAAACCTTTAACAAATGAAAATAAAACTATTACTTTTCAAAATATCATATTTCTTTACCAATTGTTTATTCATTACAACAGCACAATTGCTTGTGATATATTGCTTATTTATTATTATTATTTATTATTATTGTTATTATTACTACTACAGTGAATATTATATTTTACTATACATTTGTAATATATTTCTGCCACAATGTTTTTTAATTTCATGCGTCTAGATTTTTTTGACGGACGCTACCTAAACAGAATATTTTTTACTTCAGGTGCATCCCAAACCGCACACTTCTTCACTATTCCACAACAGTTTGTAGTGTAAGTAGTGCAAGTAATATGTTAACACTGAAAATGCAACAAAACTAAGTGTCACCCATCAAAACGGAGTGTGGCATGTTGGACACTTCATGCGCTCAGCGCTCGTGGCATGCTGTACGTAGCGTAAGGGGCAGAATTGCCTGTCTACATTGCTGGTCTGACAAAACAATAGTAAATAATGGAGAATGTAGCAACAAGCAAAACTTCAGTGAAGATAGCACCTTACAAATGTAAGTTGAATGCTTTACCATCACCCCACACTGTGTGATTGTATGTTGTTTGAGATCCAAGTGTTTATCAGAGGTTGACTAACGCGCTAAAGCTAGTGGCAACACATCACGTGCATTTGAAACGTCACTTCATCAGCTGTTAAATGCCAAATTCTTCCTTTTAATGAGAAACTGTAAAGTTTTCCATTTGGGACGATACTACACTTTGAATATTCAGACACTACATGACTGAGATCATAGTGTATTTTGTAAGTGCATGGTGTATAGAGTGTAATTTGGGATACAGCTACATGTGCTGTACGCTTCACAGTGGATAAGTGCTCTGGCCTGTCATCTCATATATTATCATGCATGATTCTCAATGTCTGTCAGCTTCACACATTCAGCTCATGCAGACTAAGATTGCATTTTTCACGGTTCAATCATCACTCTAGGACATATCACAATTTAAATTTGATTAATTTTGCTTACATTTTTCCCCAAATATGTCAAATTTGTGTGTGAGATTTTGGAAGCAGTCGTGTGTCAGTCAGACAGTGTGCATGTTCTGTACTAGCGGTACAGCAGAAACACCGGTATCATGACATCTTTTTTTATTTCAGTATCGACTTGGTACTGAAGTATTGGTACTTTTGACATCCCTATATGCACATGTATTTTTGGCCAGTGGCAAATTCTCAGGGCCAGCAAAGCCTTCTCTGCTGGCCTCACAAGCCAAATTAATACATATTTTTCATCCTTTCATTCTCAATGTATTTTAATCGCTTTCCACTCTTAATTAATCTACAAACAAATAGAGAAAAATTTAAAGTTTAACTGTTTCACAAATCCCATGCCCAAAGCCATGCTCGTTAGAGGAAGCAGCTCCACCCCCTCATGCTTTCAGAATTTCTTCAGAATCCCCCAACAGTGCAAATTAATGGGAAATAAAGTCAGATTGTCAGATTCATCAGCCAATCAGATTGATTTATTTGTTCTTGGTGGGTGTGATCTTTAGGATAAGTCCTGGTCGAGACCTTCTAGCTGGCCTTGATTGACGCAATCCTGCTTTAAGTAATGTACGTAATTCGAAAGTGAAGAGTGGGAGATCGTCATCACTGCCGCTATCGCCATTGAGAAAGAGATCCTTATGGATTTAAAAACACGAGATGTTCTGCATGACCGTGTGACTGATTAATTAAACAGAAAAGGAGGACTGATTTTCACTTCAAGTAAATTTGTAAGTGCTTTTTGCATTGTTATAGCAACATCAGGATTTTTCTAAGTGTACATTAGGCTGCTTAAGCATTCAGTGTCCGATCAAGTTTTGAAAAGTAGTGCTGCGTTCCATTCAACTCGGAAAGTCGGATTTTACAACTTCCTACTAGGAAAAGTGCAATGGAATGCATTTTGAAGTCAGAATTGCAACTTGTAGACTCGTGCAGAAATTCTCAACTCCGATTTCAATGAGATGCATGATGTCACACAAACATGTCGACACTCAGGGAGATATACAAAGTAAGTGATATAATATAAGTAATATCAATAAATGAGTTTGTTTCCACATGACATGATATTAAAGCTTGTTTAACAAATGCCTGCAGAAACAGGTGTATAAAACATTATAATCTCTTTTGATAACCGTACACCTGAAGCACAAATGCTAGCGCTGCAGCATTGTTTATCAGTTGGGTTGCTAGGAGACATCTCTAATGAGAGTAAAACCCTTGCTAAGCTAAAAAAAGAGCGTTGCAGTTCCGAATATCGGGCAATGGAATGAATTTATGGTCGGAGATATCAAGTAGGAATATCCCACTTCCAACTTGAATGGAACGCAGCATAACTGTGAAATTTATTGCAAGCAACATTTAAATCGCAAGTATTATTATATAGATTTTTCCAGGTATTATAGACCTCCTTGGTAGATTCATATGAAAAATTATTATTTTGAATGTTCATTTCACAAAACAGTCATGCTGCAGTTATTTTTAAGTGTCATTTCAAGTTCTGGCTTTTGTGCATAGACGCGTTTTTAAAACATCAATTGGTATTATTAATTGACTGCCACTTCATTTATGATGGGCATACGGTGTCTTATTCATTGTGATTTTGGGTTCATTGTAATTCTGAAAAATGAACCTGGACCTCATGTTATTATCAGATTGAAGCAAGTTGCAAGTTGCAATATTGCCCTGTATTTTTCAGCATCTATTCTTCCTTCTTGTTTAACAAGATGCCCAGTACATGCTGAGAAAAAGCAGCTTCACAGCATAAGGCCATTGAAGTATGGTGTTTTTTTTTTTTTTTGGTGTTGGCAATAGATTTGTGCTACACACTGCTTGGCTCTTGGTGCATCTGACCATAAAAGCTTCTCCTCATTGCAACTGGGCCACTACTACGCTTTTACGAAGCACCAGATATGCTGCCACATAATCCTCATTTATACTTTTGTTTTTAATAAATCTCTTGGTCTTGATCTATCTCTTAATTCTGATTAGTCGATGGTGGCATTCTGCCTTACATATTTTCATAAAATTATGATTGTTTCGACCAATTTCCTAAATAGCTGTGTTAGATGTCCCTCTTATCACTCTCTTTATTCTCACATAATAAAATAATTTCAACTCAAATCAATATCTAATGTTCATTTATTTATATTTTTGGTAAGTAGCTGTGCAATAAGAGGGGTTGTGATCACCCTGTCAGGGTTTATTTTGTGATAATGATTAGATGACTGTATTATCCCTAATAGTTGTAATATCTGTAAATCAGAAGGGAAAAACTAGATTATTAATGATCAGAATTCTTATGTCAAGTACTCTATATTTGCTTTGAAATTAAAGAGGTTAAAAAAAAGGTAGAGAGTGCAAAAGTAAAACAAAACAAACAAGGAAATTATGATAAGCTGGCAGCTAATAGCAATTAGCAAAAATGACAGATGATAGCAAAGCTTCAAAAAGGCACTGGAGAGCCTGCAGCGGTCTATGTAATGTGGTCAGACAAAGCGAAGCAGAGGAGTGTGGAGTTATTGATCCATGGCAGGTTAAGAGAAACTGAAGAGTGATCGATCTGAACAAGGCAAAGAGAAAGAGGGAAAGATTGAGGGAAATAGCGATGAAAGTGAAAGATTGGGGGGATGAATAGATGCAGAAAGTCTAACTGTGTATACTTTCAAACTCTTAACTCTAATTGCCCCAAATGATCAAAAGTGAATGACCTAAATAAAAGGGCACACATATTAAATTTGACTTCATTAGTATTGCTCTTTTACAACAAACCCCTAACTGTAACTATTAATCTTCGGTGTGTCAATTGTCCTGCCGCGTTTGTGCAATAGACATGATGAGGTCTATTTTTTGAGAGTGTGCAAAGCGCAGCATTATGTGCTAGGGACTTGCACAATGTCTTATCCAGTTTTCGCTCATTCACGAGAGTGCTATTTCTAAGCGCAGTTTTCGTGCCAAGTGGGCATGGGTAAGAGTGTTCCACTTCATTATTATAATGATATTTTCATTTAGTTTGAAGTGTAATTTGAATTTAGAAATATACATTAATTTTTCAAAATCAAAATTGACTTTGTCACTCTCATAGAAAATATGCCTAGACATTCAACAAGGATGACACTAATGCACAGAAGAACATAAGTCTATATTTCTATTCTTCTAATTCATTGCATACAGCCCATTTAATCTATCAACGTCTTATGAATGTGCTGTCTTTGTTTATATTGCTGTTGCTTGACAGGGAATGGACTATATAATAGTGCCGTAGAAGAACCTCAGAATTAAATTGCACTTGACACAGTCCATTAGCACTTTGCATGTGCATTTTCACCAAACCCACGTCATGGCCATGCCCATTGACTTTGAGTGTATGACTTATGGTATAGCAATGTGCTTAAAATAGGGCCCGATATCTCAAACTGTCTGGCTTGCTGAGAAGATAGCTTGTTGCTATGACTATTCTAAGTTACTGGATTTACAGTTCTTACAATTTTCACTAAGCAGACGATAAAAAGCTCAAAAATATCCTAAAGTCTCATATCAAAGGTGAGACCTGAGTCATATCTAGGGACCACAATATCATAGAGATTTGAGGCAGGCTCTTTTCACATGGGTCAGTAAGTAAACACCTAGAACACACTATCAACCAACAAGAACACCCTAGCAACTCCATATTAATGCTCTAATAACCACTCAGAACACCCTGGCAACTACCTTCATAGACGTCTGCTACCCGACACAATCCCTATCGATTTTTGGGTCAGTTTTTGAAGTATAACTTAGGGTTTAGGTTGGTTCGCTCTCACTCTGACGAATTAGGGGCTATTTACACTGACATTTTATCTGTGTGTGGGTATCACATAGATTCAGTGATTCTGAAAAAGTTTAGCTTGCAAAGAGTATTTCCGGGACTGTGCAATGTGTGTAATCACGCAATCCCGGTCCCATGTCAAAAGGCGTTTTGGTTTTTAAAAATTACAATACCTGTTACCTGTCTACATTGCTGGTCTGAACAAACTATTGTAAATAATGGAGAATGTAGCAACAAGTGAAACTTCAGTGAAGATAGCCCCTTCCAAATGTAAGTTGAATGCTTTACCATCACCCCACACTGTGTGAATATGTAAGTTGTTTGAGATCCAAGTTTTTATCAGAGGTTGACTAACGCGCTAAAGCTAGTGGCAACACATCGCATGCATTTGAAACGTCACTTCATCAGCTGTTAAATGCCAAATTCTTCCTTTTAATGAGAAACAGTAAAGTGTTCCATTTGGGACGATACTACACTTTGAATATTCAGACACTACATGGTTCATAGTGTATATTGTAAGTGCATGGTGTATAGTGTGTCATTTTGGATACAGCTATAGTCTACATGTGCTGTGTGTGCTTCACAGTGGATAAGTGCTCTGCTCTGTCATCTCATATATCATACACAGTATGCATGATTCTCAATGTCTGAGTTTCCAGTGTATGAGCTGTCAGCTTCACACATTCAGCTCATGCAGACTAAGATTGCACTTTCCATGGTTTAATAATCATTGTAGGACATATCACGATTTAAATTTGATTAATTTTGCTTTAATGTTTCCCCCCAAATATGTCAAATTCATGTGTGAGCTTTTGGAAGCAGTCGTGTGTCAGTCAGACAGTGTGTGTTTATTGAATTCAGTAACCAGTACAGCAGAAAAATAGCGGTCAGGTTGGGTTGGGTCACAAGGTCATGCAGACCTCTAGACCTTCAACACCCCTTGTGCTTTTGCACAAGCAAGCACATTCTAGTTCTGTGATCTATGTTCTGTGTAATTCTGCATAATCTAAGTTCTATTTAATTCTCTGTAACAAAATTACAATTGATGCATTATGACTTTTGATGCTATGATGTTTCCTTCTTCCGTTCAATTTGTTAAAAGCAACTGTTTTTCTGTCAATGTTTTTCCGGTCAATACAAATTTGTACAAACACACACACACACACACTATATCCAAACCCATAAGCACACATTTACTGTACAATTACACACAATTACGCTATCAATTTACTTTAATTTACCCTAAAACAAATATTTCAGGCGAAATGGTGAATTAGCAGAAGTCTGTAATTATCAGACATTATTCCATTAAACTGCAACTTTTCCAATTTGACTAACACATAGTCTATTAGATTAAAACCTCTCTATAAACCATTAAGCATGCCTTGATGATAATGATTCATGAGCCCAAGAGACAATATACAACAAAGCCAGGGTAGATACAGGGACAGAGAAAGTGCAGAAAGAGAGATAGGGAACCGTGCAGGCAGTGTGTTGCAGCACTTTAGAAGAGATTGATAAAATGCAAGGTGATAGAGGCAGAATGCAGAGAAATGAAGCCAAACTTACCCTCTCCTACAAGACAGTGAGCCAAAATTAAAGGGATAAAGCATGCAAACATTTACTCACCCTCATGTTATTTTAAACCCATATAACTTTCTTCAATTGGACACAAAAGATGTTAGTCTCAATCACCATTCACTTTCATTGCATCTGTTTTTCCCCCATACAATGATAGTGAATGGTCACTGAGGCTTACATTCTGCCTAACTTGAAAGCCAGAACGTCATCATTTTGAAACAACATGAGGGTGATTGAAAAAGAATGTTCAAGTTAGCATTTAGAAGGCAGCAAATTAAGTTATCAACCTTTTAAAACAGCCTATGATGCCTTAAAATGCTGTCTCTGTAGACAGCTCGCTTAGTTTTGAAAAAGAGTATATGTTCAAAAATGCTGGATGATAAACATTACCTTAAGCCTGATATTTGGCCACTAAAAGCCCCTCCCCAAAGTGCTGAGTTAGCCAATAATACGTGGCACAAGCTTTAGGGGATACAATGGGGTCTTAGCTCATTTGTTGCCTAGCAACCAGGTGCTTTCCAAGGAAAGATTTAACCACAAAAGGGAATCCACAGATAGTGCTGTAATATACTGTAGCACAGCCCCCTTGCTTCCCCCTGACTAAATTCTTATGCCCACCCACCCACACACACACACTCACACAAACACACACACCGATTTTACCTCACACAGATCTGTCAGCACTCTCATTTTGGACTAGCCTGAGGCATCACCAACAGAGATCGGCCTCTGGGGGCCACACGTTTGTTAAATGAGTCAGTGATCATGGGATGGTCACTTGGGATCTCTCTAACTTTTAGTATAAAGAAAAAAATATATATTCACCTACTTTTTTGTAGTGCAAAATATAGCTGGCCACTTTTAAAAACTAACATCCAATGTTCTGTGACAAACATAAAAATATTGTTTACAACCTCTAGCTTCTCAAAAAATAGGAAAACAAAAGCTTTAAAACCAAAATAATTGGTTTAGAAAAATATAAATGTTTTTGCCAAAATAATTGGCACAAAGGTTATTATTGTTTTGTCCAGAGGTATTCGCAATATACATGTGGTCATTCAACATGATCACCATGGCACTCATCGTGTTTGAAAGAATGTACCCTGAAATCGACCCTAAAGATGCGCCATCTCCCATCAGACATTTTTGTATAAATTCCAATGCGAGCAGCCTCAGAGACACTGGAGAAAAACAGGGTCTGGTCCCATAGAAACCAGGAAGTAATCACGTTTACATAATCAATGATGAATGTGATTCAGCTTGAATTTTCTCTTAGATTACGTTTTTTCTCTACTGAATGTCAGGTTTCAGCCCAACACAGCTGGGACAGTCTCCAGCACTACCCGCAACCTTAAATAAGACAAGTGGCTTTAGAAGATGGATGGATGAAGGTCAGGTTTAGGGTTAGGATTGGGGTTAGGGCATATGATTAATTAAAAATGCATTCCTGTTGACTGTTTTACATCATTTACAACTAAAAACATTACTGCCAACAGTTTCTTTTCCATGCATCATTTTATTATATCCATGTATGTGGTTACAGACAAATACAATTCAATAATGAAATCCCACACAGAAATGTCTCCTCTGTCTTGCCTGCACTCGACTCCATTCTCACGAGCAGCTCAGATGAAAGACAGCAGCTGGATCTTCCAATGACACGCAGCTCATATAACAGTCTCCATGAGTTGACGAATCCCCACATGAGACATAAGCATTTTTAGTGCACCGTGACTTTCACATTATATGACATGACAAACAATTAGTTGTCCAGTGCATTTCCGTTCACACAGCACAGGTTTTCTGAAAATGTGATTGAGAGTACTGAAAATGTGTGGAATTATAGAATGCGCTTGTAACTCTCGTAAATAACCAACTGTATGTGAATGCAACTGTATTAAGCACTTTAGGACTGACCACCGTATTGTGAATTTAGGCCACTGCTATGAAGTTGCTAGGGTGTTGTGGATTGTTGCTAGGGCATTACTAGGCAGTTTCTAGGGTGTTCTGGGTGGTTGCCCACCTACAAGTCTATGATATTTTGGTCACTAGATATGGCTTGGGTCCCTCCTTCAATGTAAGTCTATGGTTTTCCACCTGTTTTATCTTCCGCAAGACAAAATTCGTACATTCAATTGCTTAGAAAAATAACTTCTGCTCAACAAGCCACAAAATTTGCAATTTGGGACGAGATACCTGCTAAAGTGTAATACTTAGGGTTCCCCGTCTGTCGCTCACTTCGAAGTTGTGTCGAGTGAAGCGAAACTTGGGGACTTTCTTGAAGGACTCGGTTACCTCTGAACTTGAGAAAAGGCCAATGATAATTAGGCAGACTTTGCATGTCCCTCCCACGGACATACGGGTATAAAGGGAGGGAATCATGCATCTGTTCATTCAGATTTCTTCTTCGGAGCCGAGCGGTTGTGCGATCAGCGAGCTGAGATCACTTACTGTTCCACTCACCTCTGCAGATCATATCAGATCATATTCTCCTTCTCTGCATGGCAGTGCAGCTTTGCCCCTGGGCACTTCGACAGCACTGCTAAAAGAGTATTCATAAAAGAGTTTATTTTCTCTAAAATTGCAATACACAGCTGGCTTTGAATGTTCTTTTCAGGACGCGTCTTTGTAAAGATGCCCTTCTGCCCCTGTGTAGTTCTTGGATGTGGTCGATTTCTCTCCGCTCCTGATGGTCATAGACGCTGCCTCGTGTGTCTGGGCTGCGATCACACTGAGGCGGTGTTTGTGGATGGTTCATGTTCTCACTTTGAGAACTAAACCATGACAACGTTGCGGTCGTGGCTTTCCTTATTAAAGAGGAACGCCACTTCAGCTGCACCCCACATCGCTCCTTCTTCCCATTGGATTGAGGATGACCCGGCTGGCGATGGAGACGATTTAGTGACGGCAGCGGGCTCGGTTTCACATGGTAGATCCCACGAACCACCTGCCCCCCGGCACGCTCGTTGACTTCCGTCCAAGCTCGAGGTGAGAGCGACTCAGTCTGTTTACTCCCTCGAGCCCCCCGAGCTGGATGATGAATTCGCCGCTGCATCGGAGAGTGTTGCAGCATCTGACATGGAAGACTTGACTGGACTGCAGTCTTCGGGTTGGCACGACCAGTCTGAGGCTGACGCCTAGATGGCCGACATGCTTGCCCAGGCCACCGTCAGCGTGGGGTTGGACTGGAACCCTCCATCCTTCCGCAGCCTTCACGGCTAGACGATTGGTTCCTCGGGTCCGGGCGGCTCTCACAGACACACCCCACCCCCGGTCCCTTTCTTCCCAGAGGTGCATGAGAGCTGATGAGGTCGTGGAGGGCACCTTTCACTGCCCGCAACCGACCTCCTCACTCATATGGAATCCTCTATCTCAGTGGCGGTCGTGCCACTGGGGTTGATGCATATGAGACTGCTTCAGCACTGGCTTCAGACTCGAGTCCTGAGATGGGCATGGCGCCGCGGCACATACCGTGTGTTCATCACCCCCGCCTGCCACTCTCACTACCCTCAATAGCGAGGCGGCCCACAGGTACTCGGAGGTCCCCCAGGTGGACAGAGCGGTTGCGATCCACCTGTGTACCGAGAACGCCACCACCTGGCGGGATCGCCCAGTGCTCCCCTCCAAGGCCTGTAGGATGACGTCGTCACTGACCACCAAAGCCTACAACGCCACTGGACAGGCCGCCTCCGCCCTGCATGCCATGGACCTCCAGCAGGTTCACCAGGCCAAGGGACTCAAAGATCTGAACTTGGGTAGTCCTGACCCCGACGTGTTGCAGGAACTTTGCTCTGCGACCGACCTTGCTCTCCGGACCATGAAGGTCACAGAGTGGACACTCGGGCAGGCGATGGCCACCCTCGTGGTCCAGGAATGTCAACTATGGCTGAACCTGTTCAAGATGTGGGAGGTAGACAAAGCTCGCTTTCTCAATACCCTTGTCTCCCAGCTCGGTCTATTTGGCAACACCATCAACGACTTCGCCCAACAGTTCTCGGCAGTGAAGAAACAGAAAGAGGCCATTTCCCACATCACACCCCGCCACCGTTCCAGTGGGCATCCGCATACTCAATTACCTCGATGACTGGCTCATCCTAACCCACTCTCAAGAGTCACAGTGCGACCACAGGGACCAGGTGCTCAGGCACCTCAGCCATCAAGGGCTTCAGATGAACTGGGAAAAGAGCAAGCTCGCCCCGGATCAGAGCATCTCTTTTCTCGGCATGGAGTTAGACTCAGTCTCAATGACAGCATGCCTCACCAACAAACGTGCGCTGTCGATGCTGAAATGCATCACCTTATTCAAGCCAGGCACAGCGGTTCCTCTAAAACAATTCCAGAGGCTCCTGGGGCATATGGAATCCTCTATCTCAGTGGCGGTCATGCCACTGGGGTTGATGCATATGAGACTGCTTCAGCACTGGCTTCAGACTCGAGTCCTGAGATGGGCATGGCGCCACGGCACATACCGTGTGTTCATCACCCCCGCTTGCCACCAGACTTTCAACCCCTGGACAGACCTCTGTTTTTCTACGGACAAGAGTCCCCCTACAGCAGGAGTCCCGACACGTTCTGGTCACCACAGATGCCTCCAAACAGGGTTGGGGCGCCTTGTGCAATGGGCACGCAGCCGCCGGCTCCTGGACGGGGCCCCGGGTGGGTTGGCACATCAACTGCCGGGCAAGCGCGTCTTGATTCGCTCAGACAGCACTGCTACAATAGCGTACATAAATTGCCAAGGCGGCTTGTGCTCTCGTTATATGTCACAACACACCCGTCATCTCCTCCTTTGGAGCCAGCAGCGACTCAGGTTGTTGTGTACCACTCACATACCGGGCAACCTCAACATGGCAGCGGACGTGCTGTCACGAAAAAGACACACTCAGCGGAGAGTGGAGGCTCCACCCCCAGGTGGTCCAGCTGATTTGGGAGCGGTTCAGCAAAGCACAGGTAGACCTGTTCGCTTCCCAAGAGACCCCCCACTGCCCAATCTGGTACTCCCTAGCGGAGGCTCCCCTCGGGACAGACGCACTGGCACACAGCTGGCCCTGGGGGCTGCGCAAATACACATTTCCCCCATTGAGCCTGCTTGCACGGGTGCTGTGCAAGTTCAACGAGGAACAAGTCACTCTGGTGGCCCCTATTGACCCGCATGGACTTGGTTCTTGGTTCCGTCTTTCTCAGGGACGGGGACCCTCTGGCATCCACGCCCAGACCTCAGGAACCTCCACATCTGGCCCCTGGATGGGATGCGGAAGATCTAAGTGGCCTACCACTTGCTCCCTCTACCAGGCAACTTTATGCCCTGAAGTGGGGCTTGTTCACAAATTGGTGTTCTTCCCGATCTAAAGACCTGCAGAGATGCGCAGTCGGGTCAGTGCTCTCATTTCTGCAAGAGAGGTCGGAGGGAGGCTGTCGTCCTCCACCTTGAAGGTTTATGCGGCACGTCTGTGCGGAACCTGACCTGGTGTTCCGCTTGCACATAGCGCGCTTCCCCTCCACTGAGGTCGTGTGTCACTGGATGTTCGTCCTCCCTAGCCCTTTGGTCCACGAATTCAGTGGAGGAATTCCCCGACCAAACCCACTACGCATACTATAATTACTCTGTACTGGAATAGGTGCTCCACAGGATGGGCCCTTGTGGATTAATCCCCCTGTGTGTATTTTCCATGGTACGGTCCCCCTACTGGTGGACCCGCGTCTCCCTTGGGCAGTCCCCGCTGTCCCCCAGTCGCCGTGTTTGTAGCAACTCCTCCCTATGGGAGTAACCTAGATGGGGAACATCTACGTAGGTTACTTTTGTAACCTTCGTTCCCTGATGGAGGGAATGAGACCTTGTGTCCCCCCGGCCATGATGCTGAACCGAGCCACTGCAATGGCCGAAACTTATTCTCGGCTCCTCAGTGCAAAACCTGAATGAACAGATGCATGATTCCCTCCCTAAAAAACACGTATGTCCAGGGGAGGGATATGCAAATTCTCATTGTCTTTTTCTCAAGTTTAGAGGTAACAGAGGCCTTCAAGTAAGTCCCCTAGTGTCGCTTCACTCGTCACAACATCTCGTTCCCTCCATCAGGGAACAGAGTTTACTACAGTAACCTAGACGTTAGTGAGTTGTTTAAATTCCTAAACCTAAGTATTAGCAAACCACATAGTTTCCAGGAATCCTTCCTAAAACCTTCTCTATCCCTAGTGTCTATATATTTTTCACAATAAAAGAGATAGCCCACCCTAAAAGGAACATTTTATCGTGATTTACCCACCCTCATGACTTCCCAGATGCATATGACTTTCTTTCTTTTGCTGAACACATTACCACTTTCACTTTTTCATTCTTCTTCTTTTGTTTTTGGCTATTCAGATTCTTCGTGCTGGGCAGGGAAGACAATTTATAGTAAAAAAGGACTGTTTCTCACCCACACCTATCTCTTCTGAAGAAATATATTTAACCACTGGAGGCTTATGGTTTAATTCTAAGCTGCTTTTATGTGATTTTTGGTGCTTCATTATTGTTGGTACCCATTCACTTGCATTGTATGGGCCTACAGAGCTGAGGTAGTCTTTAAAAAATCTTTGTTTGTGTTCAGCAGAAGAAAGAAAGGCATAAACATCTGGGATGGCATGAGGGTGAGTAAATGATTAGAGAATTTTCATTTTTGGGTGAACTATCCCTTTAACATAAGCTGTTGAAGCTTAAAATGACTGTTTTCATCCAATGGTCAAATTGAAGGTGTTGTAAATTGTGTTCATGTTTGGTAAAAGTGATACATGTTAGCGTCACAATAACAATCCTTCATGTTACTTATAAACAATAGGCTATTTTATACAGTTATTTGTTTTAAAGTGAGAGTTGCAGTGCGCAGCACTTGTCGCCTAGAGCTTCATCTTCACCCTCACTGTCTCTGCTCTTGCTTGGTCAATGTTTGCACTCGTGTGCGAGCGTGACAAGGTAGTGACACAATACTCTAACAGGGCATACCCATGGAGACGTTACTGTAGCAACCAGACCTGCTGACAAAAGAAGTTAAACTGTGTGTGTTATGAAGTGCACAGGAACACCCTGCTTTTTCTGTGATATTGTCTTTATCTATTGACCTATCTATTGATTTATATCTCATGAAGAACACAGGGTGCAGAGACTGTCAGAGTGTAAATGTAAATATACGCAGAGAGATGCGCACAAACACCTAAAATAACCCTTCGTCTCCACCCCCCCAACATGTCTGGCTGTGTTCAGACTGGACTGATTTTAGCTGACAAGGGTGTTACATCACAGACCATACAACAACAAATCTGTCTGTCAAGAGACACGTGTAAAAGAGTGTTTTTCCATGAGGCGAACTGGGAAAAAAAGATACTTTAACACTTTAAAGAGTACCAAAGATATTTTCAAAAATCAATGAGGATATATCATATATATTACTGGTGCATTTTCTTTCTTTCTTTAGAGGAAATCATTATTAGCCTTATTCTCAATAACTGACTTGCCATAATTACAGTATTTACTATAAAAACTACAATCACAATTATAGTATTTTTTATCATTATTTAACTCTCTATTTATGACATTCATTTTCAGTTTCTTTTTTTCTCACTTTCTCTTTCTCTCTTGGTGGTATATGGTTTAACTCTACGCATTATTGATCCCGTTGTCTTGGAAACCATGGATTCCGTTACCCTGACAGCGATGACAAGCACCCGTAACCCCGGAGATTCATTAGTGACAGTAGCCATGGAGATCGCCTATCAGTGAAGTTTTGGCACTGGTGTCATTAAGAGTTTCCTTGACGGACGGTGTTTGTGTGTATATAAGTAAGTATATACTGTATATATGCACATACACTTGAGATATTAATGCTGTCATACAGTCTCACCCCAGAACATTATGCCATCATCTGACAATACCTACATTGTTGGATGTCTCTGTTATCCTCATATACACACATACACACACGTACACAGGTATTGTCAAGCTCTGGCTTGTTTTGTCCCATTAGCCTAAGTCTATTCTATCTTCTCTTGGGAATGCCATTGCAATTTAGCATCAGAATAGACATATGCACAAAGGAATCCAGGTTTCAATTAACACATAATCCCCCACATATGTGGAAAAAACAATTAAAATCTGTCAATTTTAACACTTGAAACTCACAATGTCTTACTTTCACACTCTGATGTTACTGGACAGCTATAGATGTTGTTCAAACACATATTATAATTGTTTGTATTCTAAAATAAGTGTCAGTGACAGTGAGTCTGGTTTCTCCCAAGGTTATTTTTATCCCTTAACCAACATCTTATGGAGTTTTGTGCACCTTGGCACAGTCGCCTTCGGCTTGATCATTGGGGTTCTAATACAATTATTATTCATTAATTAATAAGTTATTTTTATACACAATTTACAATCATATTTAATCAAACTACATAATGATGATTCAAAGACTTTAAAAATATTACTGTTTCATTGTCTGCTAAAGCATGATTTTCTGTTAAGCTGTGTGTTGTGAAAAGCGCTATACAAATAAACATGACTTCACTTCACTTAAAATGTCTTTTATGCTGCATATTTTGACATATGTAGTATGCCTTAGTCATCTGGATATTACGATGCATGCAGAAAATGTACATACTGTACAGTACTGTGCACAATACGCAAACTGCAAAATAGTCAAGAGTAGTCTGATCACATTCTCTTCAGATTTTTTTTTTTTTTTTAATGTTTTGTACGTTTTTTGTAAGCTTTTTTCCTACATATGTGTATTCTCCCACAAAGAAAGGTTTTGCCCTATTTATTCACAACCACATAAAGTACATTCTGTATCCTCAGCACTATGAACTTTTGAGTTCCCTTTAAGGGCAATAAACCAACAAATGCTCCAGAACCCTGGAAGTGCACACAATCACACACACAACCATACTCCCATAGAGTATGAGTCTCATGTTTAACATCAAAGGCTATGAAAGGAGACATGAGACACAAATATTGTCAACCGCACAGTGTACTCGCTCACTGGGAAGACCAGTGGTTACATAACATGACCACACCGCTTTATCTCTGCTGTGAGTCAGCCTCATAATATCACGAATGGGACACTGTGACACTTCTTTGGTCATTTCAAAGGTAATCTTTGTGTATGAGTTATGACTGTCAATTTTATGCGTCTCATAACTGTATGCACAAGAAAATCTCCCTTGAAATAATTTATTATGGAACGTGGATAATTATCTCGTAATGTTCTTGCATGAGGGCTGCCTCACCTCACAAGGCCCCTCAATAACTTTAAAACGCATGATAATTCTGATGATTATTTCATGACCACTGAGGGGAGAGCAGGTGAAAAATACGGACAAGTAGTGGAGCTACACGCAGCAATTATTCATCAGCACGAGGCTGGCTTATGGCAACAGCGAACATCATCAGGGGAGAGGGACAACAACAAATAAGTGAGACAGAAACAAAAGCAGTTCTCCACCCAAGAGAAAGAGAGAGAAAGAGAAAGGGAGAAGGAGAGGGTGAGAGAGAGGTATACTAGCAAGACAGTGTGTCTTGACATGTATTGCTTTTCTGTCTAGATCACTAGATTAGACTAGAGCTCATTATTAGGCTACAATTAATGGCATATTTACTTAATTTTCACTGGTCATTTCTTAATTGCCCATACGTACACCAATCAGCCACAACATTAAAACCACCTGTCTAATATTGTGCAGGTCCCCCTCGTGCCGCCAAAACAGCGCCAACCCACATCTCAGAATAGCATTCTTAGAGCTGCTATTCTTCTCACCACAAATGAACAGAGTGGTTATCTGAGTTACAGTATATTTTGACAGCTCGAACCAGTCTGGCCATTCTCTGTTGACCTCTCTCATCAACAAGGCATTTTCATCCGCAGAACTGCCCCTCCATGGATGTTTTAGTTTTTCGCAAGATTTGGAGTAAATTCTAGAGACTGTTGTGTGTGAAAATCCCAGGAGATCAGCAGTTACAGAAATACTCAAACCAACCCATCTGGCACTAACAATCATCCATGCGATTATCTAATCTGCAAATCATGTGGCAGCAGTGTAGTGCATAAAATCGCGCAGAGCTTCAGTTAATGTTCACATCGACCATCAGAATGGGAAAAAATCTGATCTCAGTGATTTGGACCGTGGCATGATTGTTGGTGCCAGATGGGCTGGTTTGAGTATTTCTGTAACTACTGATCTCCTGGGATTTTCACACACAACAGTCTCTAGAATTTACTCAGAATGGTAGTGTGACGAGGAGGAGGGTGCGGCTGGGCCATGAGTGCGCATGCCCAGGCCCCAATCGGTCTAATCAGCCGAGGAGAGGGGTAAAGATGAGCCGGATGCAGCAGTTCGACAGAGAGAGAGAGAGCCACACGCAGCTGCCGTGTGTGTTTATGTCTGTGTCTTTTGTTTAAGTTTTCATTCAAATATTAATTTGATAGTTTGTCCGGTTCCCGCCACCTCCTTTCCATTTTGAACCAAACATTGATGTACAGAGTTTTAGTTACAACCTGAATCCACCAAGGCTTGGTATGTACCCCCCTAATACTCACGGGTATTTTGTATGTTCTGGCTCGATCGGGGGCGGCCTGTGGAGTGTCGGGGACCTGGATCACCGTCGCCACCTCCATCACCAGGCACTGCTCGGGGACATGTCCCGGCTCCCTGCAACTCCAACAGACCGGCCCAGACCTCACTAAAACACCAGTGGCGGCAGCTTCCCCCACCTGAGAGGAAGAATGTGTCGAGGTGGGGAGAGAGAGACAGGAGTGTAAGCAAACTCCCGAGGCCAGGGCACCATTTCCGAGGGAACGGGATAGTGTGAGGGCTAATCAGTCGAGTAGAGGGATAAAGACAAGCTGGATGTGGCAGTTCGACGGAGAGAGAGCCACACATAGCTGCCGTGTGTGCATTTTGTCTTTTGTTTAAGTTTTCATTCAAATATTACTTTGATGGTTCGTCCGGTTCCCACTTCCTCCTTTCCAATTTGAATCCCCCTGTTACATGTGCCCAAAACAAAAAACTTCCAGTGAGTGGCAGTTCTGTGGATGAAAATGCCTTGTTGATGAGAGAGATCAAGAGACTTGTTCTAACTGACAAAGTCTATGGTAACTCAGATAACCGCTCCGTACAATTGTGGTGAGAAGAACATCATCTAAGAATGCTATTCTAAGAATGCTATTCTGAGAATGCTATTCTGAGATGCGGGTTGGCGCGTTTTTGGTGGCACGAGGGGGACCTACACGATATTAGGCAGGTGGTTTTAATGTTGTGGCTGTTCGGTGTATATATTTATACACTGTACATTGTCAATGGTTAAAAACTATGACTGTAAGTATCTATTTCTTACCTTATCTGACCTTTAAAATTACTTTTGTTGGTGTAACCTAATGTGCTGGATTCAATCATGTTATATAATATTTTTGGAATTGAATAAAACCAGTTAATTTAGATAATAATTTATCATGTTTTTAGTTTATTCTCTTTTAAACAGATAGGTCATCCAATAATTAAAATCCTCTCATCATTTACTCACACTCATGCCATCCCAGATGTGTATGGCTTTCTTTCTTCAGCAGAGCACATTTGAAGTAAAATAGAAAAATATCTTAAAATGCAAGTGGATAGTGATCAGACATTTGAAGCTCCAAAAATCACAGACAGTAAACATAAACATCATCCATACGACTCTACTGGTTAAATTAATGTCTTCTAAAGTGAAACGATTATTTTGGTGTGAAAAAGATCAGTCTTTAAGTACTTTTAACTATAAATCAACACTTCCGGTCAGCAGTACATGCACTGCAAAAAATGATTTTCTAGACAAGAAAAACAAATCTGTCAATTTAACAGTCTGTCAGATAACCGCTCCGTACAATTGTGGTGAGAAGAACATCATCTAAGAATGCTATTCTAAGAATGCTATTCTGAGAATGCTATTCTGAGATGCGGGTTGGTGCGTTTTTGGTGGAAAAACAAATCTGTCAATTTAAATTAAGTTTATTCTGCTTACCACATTGGCAGATTTGTTTTCTTGCTTTGAGTCTAAAGTTCACTAAATTTAGTCAGATTTATCTTAAAACAAGACTTAATATCTTATCCCATTTTGCTTGACAAGTAAATAAATCATGTTTTAAGAAAGTTTAGATAATTTGACAGGAAAACAAGACAAAAATACTTGTCTAGAAAATCATTTTTTGCAGTGTGCATTCATGGAGTGGTGGTGGTGTAGTGGTCTAAACCACATAACTGGTAAACTGGTAATCAGAAGGTCGCTGGTTAGATCCCCACAGCTACCACCATTGTGTCCTTGAGCAAGGCACTTAACTCCAGGTTGCTCCGGGGGGAATGGCCCTGTAATAAGGGCTCTGTATGTCGCTTTGGATAAAAGCGTCTGCCAAATGCATAAATGTAAATGTAAATGTCATGAGAGGGCAAAGTTCATATGTTCTCTCATGTGACATAGTATGTTACAGATGTATTCTCATGTTTTTCTTTCAGTTGAGACATCCTGGATGAGTACACAAATGTACCACTGTGAGTAAACAAACAGATACAAATACAGATCTAAACCAAAACCAATGAAGCTTCAGTTCAGCGTTCCTCTTACACAGTTGTAAACAGCGCTGCTCTTTAATGTGTGTTTGTTATCGTGCGAACATGCCAACGTGATTACGTCACACGCGCATACTGCTTCTGACCAGAAACGATGATTTATAGTTAAAGTACTTTAATATTGATCTTTTTCGCACCAAAATCATTTCACTTTAGAAGACATTAATTTAACCAGTGGAGTCATATAGATGACGTTTATGTTGACTGTCTGTACTTTTTGGAGCTTCAAATGTCGTATCAACATCCACTTGCATTTTAAGGACCTAATGAGCCAAGATATGTTTCTATTTTTCTTCAAATGTGTTCTGATGAATAAAGAAAGTCATACTCACCTGGGATGGCATTTGGATGAGGAAATGATTAAAGAATTTTCATTTTTGAGTGAACTAACCCTTTAAACTTTAATTTAATTAATTAAACTTTTTTAATTCTGTAAACTGCATATTTATTTGTATTATTTTATTTGTCAATAATACATGTTTTCTTAATTTAAGTTATTGATGTTTTATTTTATACTACTTTTTTATTTTGCACAAATTTATTTTAGATTTATTTTATGCATTTCAATTTCATGACAAATTTCCATCAAATTTAATTGAGTAATCTTTAGTCAATATTTGACTAAAAGTCAATATTTTATATTGTATTAATTTTATTTAGTTAAATATTACACTATTCGATTTGATGGGCATTTTATATTAAATTGAAATGCATAAATATTTAAAAAAGGCTTACATTTTTTTGTGTGTACTTCATATAATTATAAATCACAATTAAAAACTCACCTTTTTCACATTGTTTTCATAAATATTCTGTTTTATGACATACTCGCTTCACTTATAGGATCCTATACAGAGTTCACTTAATCTGTGAACCATATATAGATGCTATACAAATAAATGTATTTATTTATGTATGTACTTTTCACATTGAAAGTTGCAAACCCTTTGGACATACAAATGCACAGTTTTTGTCAAGACAATAAAGCACACTAAATTGAATTTGAAATTTAGAAAGTGCAAGCATGGGAAGGATATGGGCTGCACACAAGCGCAAGGCACCAGCTGCGGGGTCGTGTGCTCTGGTCGAGGCAGAAGAACACCACCGGTGCCAGGGATGGATATGGAAGCTGCGCATTCTCCTTCACTTCTGCCACGCAGCCAGTGGACTCCCAAGACACCCCAGCACTTCCAGCAAGGCCAGCAGTCTGGTCCTCGGCCTCCTCGAGGCATGTACCATCAGCCTGAGCTGGTATAGTCAGGCTGACTTCAGCTCGGTCCGGCCACAAGCCTGGTTCTGTCTCCTCACCGGTAGTCATGATGACAGAATGGTGGGCAGCAACGTGACCCTGCTGATGGGAACGCCACTCATATACCAAACCTCCATCCCAAAAGAAGTTCTACCTGCACGCTTTGCATTATGTCTTTAGTTTTCTCATCATATGAAAAGGATAGTTCTAGTCAAAACTTTGCTTATCCTCATGTTGCTCCAAACCCATATGATTTTCTTTTTCTATTGAAGACACAAAAAGATGTTTTGCAGGATGTCCGAGCTGTTCTTTTCCATACAATGGAAGTAAATGTACAGGGCTGATAAGCTTAAGTACCATAAAAGTCGTTTATTCAACTTGTGCGGTATATTCCAAGTCTTCTGAAGCTATATGATGAAATTTTTGTCATTTCTTGCCATACCCTTCGAAAAACAACATCTTTAACCAGGTTTTAGCTGTTTTTTTTCCAGCAGGGTAGCATCGGCGGAAATCATGGGGGGTCAGGGGGGTCAGGACCCCCCCATCTGAGGGTTGTCCCCCCCTAAAATATGTGTATTGTAAATAATATAATGATATATTCTTAAAATAATTGTTTAAGAAATAAAATAATACAAATGCAAATGGGGCAACAACAAAAAAAACCTTGGTGTCCCCTTCAAAAACTGCTCTTGAGAATTGTTATGTTTATTGTCCCCCCCAACATTTTGATGAAATTTTCGCCCCTGCAGGGTAGTGATCAAATTTGTGTTCGTTTCATTCAGATATTGCATATTTTGGTCTGTTGCAAGATGCAAAAGAACCAATAAATGTTTGATGTCACATATGTCAAACCTAGTTTGACATGTCTTAAGGCTTTTGCACACCAGAGGTGATGCGATAATGCAAAATTAATTGCCGACAAATGGTCCTTTCACCTTAAAAGTGAGACAAAATATATTCACAATTTTACAATAGGTGGCGCTAATCGACAAGCAACTTTACCCCTGTATGGTAGATGGCGCAAAGCACCTTTCAGCTGGTCTGCCCTCTGCCCATCATGGGTGAGAATAAGAACTAGGCCTACTTGATCAGTACAATAGTAAACAACCATGGAATCACAATATCTAAGACAAGCAACCGAGTTCTCTAGTGAGTGGATTGAAAAAATTAAATGCATCTCTCAACAAGCTGCAGTACCAGTGACAAGTGTGTTGCTGATTTGCTCAATGAGACAGAAAACATTCTAGACACTTTCACAAACCATTGCTATTCACCCGATGGACAAGTTGACTGACGGTATTATCATGTAATAGTGATTGTATTTTATTACCATGTACATCTACTTGTATTATACTCAGGTTTAGGGAGTAATGGAATACATGTAACAGGATTATGTATTTAAAGTACTAAATATTAGTAACTGTATTCCACTACAGTTACAATTTTAAAAGTTCCTGTAATCAGAATACAGTTACATTCAAAAGGTATTTTGATTACTGAAGAGATTACTTTACCTTTTATTGTAATTTGTTTAATTAAATATTTTGTCTATTCAGTTGGAAAACTTTTATCCATATACTAAATGATGCGATCCGAGAAGCTTACAAACAACATTTTGTTTCATTCATAAAAAGTGCTTTCACACAGTTGTGAGTGAAAAGGACAATGAGGACATGAGGACATTGAGGAACTTTCCTTTGGGAGCTTAATAGAGAAGTTACATCTTGGTTTTACAACTTAACAAAAAAACTGTTAGAAACGTTTTGAGAGATGAAACATAAATCCAATAACTATACAATTACATGCCTTGTCAATGTTTTTTATGCAGTTATGGTTTTTGTTTTTACAAGAAATGCTAACCAATGTAGCATTTAACATTATCTAGAAAGCTACAAATATATTTTTGCCTTATTCTATGAACAGAATCCACATACGATCATAAAAGTATGTCCGTTTGTACACTGTGTGATTTTGAAGTTTGGAGCAGCAAAAATTGTTATCGTTTATATTGTCATGTGAACATTTAACTTTATGCTAAATTAAAATGCTATTTCTTGCCTTTACATGCATCTGTTACCAGGCGTGATTATATTTTATAATGAATTCTATGAAGAAAATTCACATTTAAGCATAAACTTTTATCTCTAGTAAGACCTTTGAAATTATGGCAAAGATGTACTACAAAAATCGTATTCATAATGAGAATTTAAATATTGCTTTCTTGTATGAATATCTAAAAATCCTGAAACACAAGATAGCAAAACTATAACTTATTTAGGCTTTTCTTTTTTTATTTTCAGGTAATGTATTTTTACAGTGAAGTGTATTTTCTTACTTTATTTACTTGTTTATAGTCAAAACTAGTTACAAAATAGGCCAGTGCTGAAGAAGTAATTACTTTACTGACCTTGAGTAATTTATCGGAATATGCTACAAATTATATTTTACAGCATGTATTCTGTAATCTGTAGAGGAATACTTTTTAAAAGTAACCTTCCCAATCCTGATTATACATTTGCTCCAAACCCTGCATGTTTAAAGTGACAACATCTAAACGCTTCAAGAGTCTATATAATTCACACAATAAAACACAAAGGCACTTTGCAGATACCTTATGAAGACAATCCACGTAAGACGTTTTTTTTTTTTTAAATGCGATGCAAGTTAAGCGATCCCATTAGAATCTATTTTTATGGCATTTGATAAAAATGCCAGTTCAAGAATTCTTACTTGAGTTACTTCTGTGTTTAATCTTGTTAGACGGTGTTTCACCCACTTATCTAAAACAGGTTCCTGACATGTGATCGAAATCTTATATTATATTGGTCAGGGCATTTCTTCGCCAGCAGAAGAGAAGAAAATCAACACACTCATCATAAAAAAAAAATTAAAAAAATAAAACTCGCTATATCGGATGCTCACTCCAGCTGTACACTGGCTTGATAGAAATCCATTGTTTCTATTCAAAATGTTAATTTCGGCAAGAAATCACATTTTGTGTGCAAAGGCTTTTAAAATGATTCATATTTCGTTTGGTTTCAGACGACTTGGAATATTGTGTACAAGTCATATGGACTACATTTCAATTTTTTTATTATTATTTATTTTATTTTATTTATTTTTCATTTTTGGAGCTTGATAGCCCCAGTCCCCATTCACTTTCATTGTATTCATCCAAATTTCTCCTTTTGTGTTCCACGGAAGAAAGTCATGTGGGTTTGTAATCACATGAGGGTGAGAAAATAATGACAATTTTCATTTTTGGGTTAACTAAGCCTATAACTGGGTACTTGCCATTGCTAACAGTGTAAATACCACAAGCATAAGAAATATTGTGAGAAATTGTGTTAACATAATGCAAGTTCCTTATAATCAAAAGGTAAGCCAGAGGATCATCAATCATGCTCTCGACTCATTACCATTAAGCCCATCACTAGTGTGAAGCCAAAATTGACGCCTAGTCTCCGCAGCAGATTTAAAAAAAAAAAGCCTTTTTTTTTAAAGGCTGTCATTTAATTTGTTTTATCATCAGAATAATTACATAACTTGTCAAGGTTTCTAAAAAAAAAAAAAAAAAGCTAACATGAGTAGAAATGTATGTTAATTTTTAAACATTTTAAAGTGGCCTATCGTTAGGCTAATCGCAGCTGTTTTTTTGTCCTTTTGTGCGTTAAAAACGGTGATGAAATATTTGTGTATTTTAAAGTGTATTCTGGATGCAAAAACAGTGCGTACATATATATATATATATATATATATATATATATATATATATATATATATATATATATATATATATATATATAGCCTATATATTGGATTATATGTCTCCCTGCCTTTTTAGTAGCCAAAAAAAAAGATCTAAAAATCATTAAAACACGATAAATGTACCTGAATTTTGCATAATATATTACGACTTTTATGTATGTATCTTTAATTGGTCAGATTTTTCAAATTGTGTTAATCATAAACCTCACTTAATTTATTATTTATTTCTTGTTGACAATTTTTTACAGTGCAATCATTAAGCTTCCTATGTCATCAGTACTAAAACTTCATCCAATCTTGAGTAGTTTTCTTACCGTATCGGAAATGACATCGCGTTCTGGCTCATGATCTGAACTGCGGCTTCCAATCCCACAGAAAAAATATTCCCTTCTTACGTCCTTTTCAAAAGGATTCCACAAAACCAGGAAAAATAGAACAATGTCACATCTGACAGCAAGGTTTAGGGAATTCCGTTAATGATGTCATGTAACTCGTTAAAAAGCGCGGGGTCAGTGCAGTGCGCGCGCGTCTTGACTGAATCGGGTCTGAAGCGCCTCAAGCCTGAAGTTTCTACTGGACGCGTGACGCTCTCTGTGTCGCGAGGAGAACTCTATTTCGCTTCCCTATTCTCTCTCTCTCTCTCTCTCTCTCTCTCTCTCTCTCTCTCTCTCTCTCTCTCTCTCTCTCTCTCTCTCTCTCTCTCTCTCTCTCTCTCTCTCTCTCTCTCTTAGCTCAAAGCAGACATGCGTCGCCCACAGCAGCGCAGTTTATTTCTCTCGAGAGAAACTGAGATGGAGAGAACAGGGATTCCCCTAAAAACAGATCCAAATTCATGCAAAACATTCCCAGCTTCTCTCGCACACCAGGCCCTCCATGGCATAAATTTGCTTTAATGATCAGGTTTAAGATCACTGACAAACTGGTGTTTATTTTGTTGTGGGGCACATTTTTATGAGTCTGACTTCTTATCTAGGTGATATTGTGCATTTATCCAATATTAAAGGGTTGATTCTGTCAAAAATGCTAATTTTATCATAATTTACTCACCTTCATGTTGTTCCAAGCACATTGGACTTTCTTTGTTTTGAAGAACATTTAGGAGACTCTTTTCCATAAAACGAAAGCAAACAGTGACCAGGGGCTATCAAGCTGTCAAAGACAAAACGCACCATGGCATTTCTGCAAAAGTACCATTAAAGTGGTCAGTTTTAATTGGCCCTTCGCTCAGCCATGCCTCCAAAGCGTCTCTGGCCAATAATATCTTATCAACTGTTGCAGTATGCCATTTCTCTGACAAGTGTTTGGTTTTTTTTTGCTTTTTTTACAACGAACGTCTATGGGAGTAATGTGTGTTTGAGTAGTTTTAATCAGAATTTTATAGAAATGATATAAAAAACATAATACAAAAAAATACAAACAAAAAACATTGCTTGGTCACTTGTAATAGTTAAACTAGAACCCAGAGAGAATACACACATGTTCGTTCTTTCTTTCTTTCTTTCTTTCTTTCTTTCTTTCTTTCTTTCTTTCTTTTTAAATCTCAAAAAGAGCATGCTATTGATTAAACTGTGTCAGCCCACATTCCCAAATGAATATTTATAACATCAGCAAGGACACCTACAGTTGCTCCAAGGTAAACTAAAGCTAATAATTTAACCTTAATACGTTCACATATTGATTTAGGTCTTAGTAAAGGTGATAGTAAATAAAGAGTTCACAGTATCATAGTGAGTGTGTTATGAGACAGTATGAGTAATTCTGTTTACTTACACAAATGTTATCAGGTGTGTAATCGCCATCAAATTACACTTTTCTCTTTTCAAGTGACTGTGAAAATCGTTTTTGAGACACAGTCTCCACAGTTTTCAATCAATGTGTAAATTAACAATTTCTTTTACAAAAAGGCTGATAATTATAAATGTCACTCTTTATACTATTCCATGTAAGAATATTATCCATTTTCACTGGACAAATTGAATCGATCATCACCCTTACCCTCCTAGGTGGTGCCCTACGTAGACTGCGTAGTATGCATATAGTGAACGGTGGTACTGTCCATTTTGTTTTTGAGAATATTTTGCCAAAGATCGTGCCATTCATGACACTCTATCATTAATTCCTATGGAAAGTTCTGCAAAGCTTGTAAGAGCAAGCAACTTTTAACAAATGGGGTGGAGTTTAGTGAAGGGTCAGTTGTGTTCCCTATAAGTGTTCTAAACCAAAGCTTTATGTAAGGAATAGCCTGAAATGCAAGTCGTTATTTGCTGATAATCTTGCCCTGCCCTACACCACAGCTCTCAAATCTCATTTGCGCTTGTGAATTCTCAAACTTACAGCAAAAGATGTGTCATGCCGTTTTAATGTAAATTATGACAAATGGCACTGGTTCTTGTGTCTTTATTTTTGTCCCTTTTGTAGCTTTTAAAGTGCTGGTCACTTTTATTGAATTAAATGCTACACAACAATAAAGGATGCATATCGCTCTGCACCTAGATCATATTTGGGACTCTCTGATCACTGTCTGGTTCATCTTCTTCCAACCTACAGGCAGAAACTAAAATCAGCTAAACCTGTAGTGGACCAATGAAGCAGAGCTAGAACTACAAGCCTGCTTTGACTGCACTGATTGGAGTGTATATGAGGCTGCATACGCCAATCTGGATGAGCTCAAAGATACTGTGACATCATATATCAGTTTCTGTGAGGATATGTGCATTCCTACTAGGACATATTTAACATACAGCAATGACAAACCATGGTTTAAAGCAAAACTCAGGCAGCTTCGTCAGGCCAAAAAGGATGCTTACAGAGGTGGGGATACAATCCTGTACAACCAGGCCAGGAACACACTGAATAAGAAAATCATAATGGCTAAAAGAAGCTACTCTGATAAGCTGAAAAACAAGTTTTCAGCTTACCTGCATCAGTGTGGAGAGACCTAAAAGGTTTTACTAATTTAAGACACCATCCCCCAACACTGTAGGGCACCAACAACTGGCTGACGACTTGAATGTGTTTTACTGTAGATTTGCAAGGGACCCTACACTCACTCTGACCTTCACTTCACACAAACATCAACACCTCCTGCAACCCCCCTCCTTCTACTCAACCTGCACTTAATATCTGTGAAGAGGAGTTATGTCGTGTCTTCCGTAAACAAAAGACAAGGAAAGCACAGGGCCAAGTTGTGTTTCACCCACTTGTCTAAAATCCTGTGCTGACCAGCTGGCCCCCCACCTTCACAGATCTTCAATTGAACACTGGAGCAGTGTGAATTTTCCTGCTGCTTGAAACGCTCCACCATCATTCCTGTCCCAAAGAAACCCAAAATCACAGCACTTATTGACAACAGACCTGTCGCTGTGACATCTGTGGTCATGAAGTCATTTGAGAGACTGGTGTTGCCCCACATGAAGGACATCACTGGACCCTTTCTAGATCCCCTTCAATTTGCTTATCGAGCAAACAGGTCTGTTGATGATGCAGTCAACATAGGATTGTATCATATCCTGCAACATCTGAATAGACCAGGGGCATTTGCAAGGATCCTTTTTGTGGACTTCAGTTCAGCCTTCAACACCATCATCCAAGCTATTCTCCGGACTAAATTACACCAAATCTCTGTTCCCATGTCCATCTGTCAGTGGATTCCCAGCTTTCTGACAGACAGGCAGCAGCTAGTGAGACAGGGGAAATTCACTTCCAGAGCATGTACTATCAGCACTGGTGCCCCCCCAGTGATGTGTGCTCTCCCCACTACTCTTCTCCCTGTATACCAATGACTGCACCATCAAGGACCCCTCTGTCAAGCTCTTGAAGTTTGCAGATGACACTACTGTCATTGGCCTCATCCAAGATGATGACGAGTCTGTATACAGAAGGGAGGTTGAACGCTGGCTCACTGGTGCAGTCAAAACAACCTGGAGCTGAACACGCTAAAAACAGTGGAGATGATAGTGGACTTTAGGAGGAACACCCCAACATTGATCCCGTTCACCATTCTAAACAGCACTGTGGCAGCAATGGAGTCATTCAGGTTCCTGGGCATCACCATCTCACAGGACCTGAAGTGGGAGACCCACTTTAACAGTATAAAGAACGGGCAAGGAGGAGGCGGGAACTGGCAGAACAGTCAACGTAAACTTTAATGAGAAAGTCAACATAAAACAAACGTAACCAAACACAGACACGTATGAAATGCGGCTGTGTGCGTCTCTCTCTCAAACTGCCGTCTCTGGCTGCCCTATATCTCGGTCTTCTGCTGATCAGCTGATTCAGCGCTGGCCATGCTCCATCACGGCTCGGCCACACCCTAATCCTGGTCACACTCCTCCTCCCCGATTCAGGCCGGGGCGTCGGGGCGCCCCCCCCCAAATCTCTGGAGGGGAGACGCTGCCATTCCGGCCGTTATGTCATTTAGTGGTCCACTACGCCTCCTGCAAACCTGGGGGATAGACGAGGGGAGGTGTGGGGAGAGGGCGAGCGGACACACAGAGAGAGAAAATACGTTTACAGACACACATGCAATGCGGCCAAGTGCGACTCTCTCTCCCTTGAACCGCCGTCTCTGGCTGCCGTTTATCTCACTCTCCCGCTGATCAGTTGATTCAGTGCTGGCCATGCTCAATCGCTGCCGGGCCACGCCCTCCTCCTTGTCACCCTCACATTGACTCCATTGTGAAAAGGCCCAGCAGATGTTGTTCTTACTTCATGAAGGAAGTTCAACCTGCCACAGGCGCTGCTGATTCAGTTCTACTCAGCAGTCATTGAGTCTGTCCTCTGTACTTCAGTAACTGCCTGGTTTGGTTCAGATACAAAATCAGACATCAGAAGACAACAAAGAAAACAGAAGACAGTTCGGAATGCTGAGAGGATTATTGGTGATTATTGGAATTTAGTCTCTCTGTCTTGTTGTTGTATTTTTTGTGCACTGGAAGCTTCTGTCACCAAGACAAATTCTTTGTGTGTGTAAACATACCTGGCAATAAAGCTCATTCTGATTTAGTGTTCTATGGAGGAAAGAAAATCATACAAAATTGGAATGACATAAGGGTGAGTACATTATTCCTTTAAGTGACTTGGCATCCACCTTCATCCCTCACTACATCGTGACCTGGTCCTCTTTGACTATCACTCTCTCTGATGCTTTTAATGAGCTCCTCCTTAAGGGGTTTAGCCCACATTCGCCTTTAACCTACGTGCATTTAACCTTTACTGCATTTTTTTTTATTATCTTAAATTGCATCTTCTGCTTGGCCAGATCTAGGTTCAGCTTTTATAACATATTTTACTGTGGTGTTGCAGAGAAATGTATTCAGTAATACAGTATCTCATAATATTGCACTATAATGTCAACAAGCTTTAAAATTATTTCTGCTCTAGATCAAACTTTTCATATATGCATGTCATACACTCTTACAATTTTCATATATAGTTGGGTGAGAAGCTGTGCAGCTCTTGTTTTCTAATGCTCACACACAATTATGCCTTTGAAAAGAGGAAATATTCTTTGTGCACCAATTCAGAACTTTACAAATCTAGTTAATCTACATATATCTAAGATTGTCAGATATCACTATGCTGCCTAGTGCCTTTAACTAGTAAAATATATGTTATTGTACTTCATAAGAAATATAAAAAACAACAGAACTCAAATCATTTCCCCACCATGATACCATGTGTCATCATATGTGTTCATCTGTCTTGGCCGGACACATGATATCTCCATTCGTTTTGTGACCTAGGTTAGGTTGCCATAACAACAAGTGAAATGACATCACCACAAAATGCCTTTTTGTGGTTTCCTGAAAGTCTGCGTATGTTTGTGTTTGGTTCAGACAAACAACAACATCAACAACTAAATAATAACATTTTTGCATTTTTGGAGATAATTAGAAGCATGATAAGAACAGCAAAATGAGAAGAATTACAGAATAAAAAGGGTAATCACAAATGACTTCCTGTAAGTGGATACTGCTCAAATGATTATGGAGATGAAGCGCTCAGACTAATGGTGCATGTAAATATCTATTAAGCCAAGTGTGTGTGTTGTGCTCTATTTGAGTGAGTTTGAGCTGTGCAGAGGAAGGTTTAGCTTATAGATTTAAACAGGTTCCTAGCCAAGCATTTCACTGTGACTGCAGTACTGAAAAACTGCAACACGGGCAATACACTCTGACAGTACACACACACACACACACACGCACAGGCACACACACACACGCACGCACACATTAATACACACTCTCACTTTCAATCAACATTATTTCTGTCACACAGGTATGGTTTACTACTAATGCTGATATACCATAACCATGTTTTTATTTGATTTATTTACATAAAGCTCATTTTAATTACTATAGACTTATCTTAACCCACACCCTAACTCTGTAAGAAAAATTAAGCATTTTTATAATCAAAAAACCTAATTGATTTGAAGTTGTAATTTTTTCCTTATTAAAAAAGTTAAACTCCTAAAAACATGAATTATAATTTTGCAATATATGTAGGAAATCATGACCACTCACATTAAGATTAAGACTCCAGTCATATCAGTAACCTTATTTAAAACCTGGTTTATTCTGCACATGGGGGCAGCTATGTTAGAATCACATGACCAGCCAAATTCTTAATCTCAGTAACCGTCCTGTTATTTGACACTTTCACTCATTGAATAAATAGTAAATATTGTAAGTAATAATGGCTGACTGTGAATTCTAAATTTTTACAATGGCATCTGAAACTGAAATGTATCGATTTTAAATGATGCTGCATCCAAGCCGCTAGGTGTCAGTGTAAGTCCAAGATGACATGAAGAAAAAAGCTACTGAGTGCGCCTTTAATTAATGCACCACTTTGTCCCTAATTTGTGCACCACTAATGGCACCAAATGGAATTGTAAACTTAATGACTGTTTTCAAATAGGTTTCCCCAAACTCCCCCACCCTTCTGTCTGCCAAAGGTCAGTTTAGCTGGCCAAAGTTGTCCCAAAATCATAGGTTGAGCCAATGTTGCTATGTCGGGCCGGTCAGTATGTGCAACAGAGCAATGTTTTAATAGCACCACAGACTCACAGTGTTAACACTTTTTGGGTGAATCAATATTTGTCTGAGCCATTTATTTGTTTACAAGCTATTTTGTTTTATTGTATTTGCTTTAGTGTTTCTATGTTTCGTGTGCCCTCTGCAAGACAGATGATGCCTTAAAGTCCAGGTGTTGCAGTCTGATGCATGTGTATCTGTCTGCGTCCAGCAAGACAACAAGGAACATCCTCTCTATGACACGCCCTCTCCAAGTGACGCCCCCTTTGGATCATAAAGAGATTCTATTGGCTAAAATAACTTTTAAGATCCTATATCACTGTATGAATCATGTTGTCTTCTTAACTGTTTAAATTTGACAAAGAATAAATGTTAACTTATATTTCACACATAATATTCTGTTTTCTCCAGTTCACTCACAAGCTAACCGGTTAGCCAATAGAGCTGTTCATGTTGTACTAGTCCACAAATCCAGAATCTAATTCGCCATGGGTTCCCTCGAGAACTCTATTAGCTTAGCATATGCTAGCTTCTTCTCATCTTTATTTTCATCACATTTCTCCTCACTATCGCTATCTACTGATATGGCAGTATGATTGTATTCAATAGAACTGCATTATACTTTAAGCTAGAATTGGAGAAAACACTGAAAAATAAATCAGGTTTTATAAAATTTTGCTCACTGCTGGTAAATTGTCAGCAATTTCATCCCCAATATATGGCTAGGTTAGAATACAAAAATATCACACACAAGAGCTTTCATTAGATCTAAGGTCAAAGTTCATCAATGTAATTTATACATGAAAAAAAGGCTTTGCACGTGTGGTTTCAACATGTGGACTGGGTTTTCAACACGTGGACTGTGTGATGGACTAAGCACTGAGCAAAAATCAATGTGATCACTCCAAATGAAAAGAATCAACATAACAGGTTACGTGATGTATTTGAAACACAGCAGTCCACTCTTCCTTAAATAAGTCACAATCGCAGAGTCAAAAAGGTCAACCAAGGCAAGGTGACAGGCATTCAGTGCATAAAGGACAAGCACAATATAATACAGCCTCTACTATCGACGTAGGGGGAAATTAACAGATAATGTGGCATTTGTGGCACTTACCACAAAATATTGTCCAAAATAGGGCTTCAAACGCTTAGAAATTGACAAATTTTCCAACTTTTATTGTGTAGGTGAAGTAAATATTATATGTGCTGTTTTATTTTCTATCTTTTTTTATTTGAGGTTTACAATTTTCAACTCATATATCTGGGATATGTCTGGTTACTGTTAAAAACCAGTAATTTATGTGATGTCATTGTTTGCTAGCAATTTACATTAAATAAACTTAAACAAATAAACATATTAATGTAATCCTAAAATAAATATAGGCCAAAATGGGTAACAGGATTGTAGATTTAGCCTAAATTAACCTCTTAAACATGGAGGGGCCCGGTAACATGTTGATACATTGGTACTTTTGGTACTTTAAATGGTTTCAGGTCATTTTAGTCTTTTGATTCTCTTTTGGTAATATAATCTTTTTGCTCAGACCAAACTCAAGACAGCCATGACAGATTTATTTGGGGTCATCTGCTGATCAAATGAAGGCAGGCATATTTTTCGCGATGGAGCAGAGACATTAAACTGGTTAATGGGTTAGACATTTAGTGGATTAAGAGATCAGATTACTAAGTGACTATTTGCGCTCCAATAGTTTGGTAAAAACACAGGATTTTTGACAAACTAAACCACCATATGCAGCTCTAGTAGCTCAGGGTGTAACAATGGTATGTGTATGTGTTGTCATGCTGGAGATCCAGGTTCAAATCCCACACCTTGACATTCTTTTCCTCATGCCTCTACTTTTAATATTTCCTATAATACTACTTATAGTAATAAATAAAACAGATTACTCGCAGTGATTTGGACAAAGTGAATGTCGGGAGTTGAGAGGAGGATTTGATTCGCATCTAACACTATATTTTACCTTGAGTCATTCACATGCTGCGCGTACAGGTGCTGAACTTAATGAAGACCTTAATCGCTAGCAATTGCTAATATATATTTGTATGTTTGGTTTCAATTGGTAAGTAAATATCTACATCATTCAGCACAATTTTCTCAGGTATCCCAATACACTGTTTTACTTATTATAAACCGCTCCAACCAACTCTCAATTATTCAAAATGAACGAGAACCGAATCAAACATTTTATTGATCTGCTTGACTCAAATTAGTTATTCTTTTGGGAATTGCCCATCGCCAAATTCTACCAACCCGACATAATTACTAAAATCTCAACAGGCAAAATATTTCCCAGTTCGGTAATCTTCCTCCTCAGACAAGGATTTACCAGATGCCAATTCGCTGTAGAATTTGTGTAAAAATGTAACCAATGTAATGAGATTATTTACTTGTGTTTTTGCCATGTTGTAGTGGTCAGCTTCATCATGGGGGTCACAAGTTTACAGAATCTTCCATTGTTTTAATGATAAAAAAATAATTCAACTGCGTTACAGGCAAAATGTGAGGCACCTAAATATTATTTAGCTTTGGGTAATTTATTTACAGACAAAACATGATGCTATACATTATTTTTATGTTAGAAAATAGTTTATCTAACATAGTTCTCTATCTAAAAAATATGGGATTTGTGCCCATGAGAACATGCTAGATTAGGGTGACCAGATTCCTGCTTGTGGAAAATGGGACAGTCTCCCAGCAAAAATGAAATGGACCTTTCCTTATCTAGGCGCTGATCAATGCGAAGTAGATTGTGCTCCCGCTTCTATAACTGTTGTCACTTTGTGTTTTTCATTGGCAACAATTTTTCTCAGTGTGCACTTGTCTTTCAAGAGTTTATCGTAAAATGCAGAGCAGTCCAGTCCAAAATTAAGACGTTTGAAAAGTGTTGCCTTCATGAATGTTACACTGAGTCGAGATTTATCCGGTGTCGATGCTGCATTAATTTAAGAGAACACACGTTCCACAGATGCAGATGTCCCAGGCAGGCATAAAACAAACTCTACGACCCTGGCTTAGACTCCGAAGTTGATGGTCTTGCTCTCCAGCTCACAAAAAATGTCTGTCCATATCTCAGACACAGCCGTCTTGTTCATGTTCCACTCAGTGATGCGACAACTGACAGTCTCTGTAGGGCCCACTAAAATTTGTCTGTGTTCGCCAATGTGCGGCTCCAATATTGTTGGTAATCCACCGATGCTGAATAAAAGTTTCTCATTGCACAAAAGAAATCATCCGCTCGCATTTCACCAGCTTCAACCAGGGCATCCAACTGCTTTTTAATGGGTATGAATGAATCCTCCAGCCTGGCCTGCAAGACTTTTCTCAGGTCATTAATGTGCAAAGCTATGGCTGTGTACAACAGAATGATAAGCAAAAAGTCTTTCACTTGCATGCACCTTGTCATATTCGGAACTTTGCTTCACAAAGCAACAGCTAACACTTGGTGTGACACACTTTTAGCAGCATCCACATGCTTTTTTGTATGAACATGCTGCGAGATGTTGATACAGCCTACATGGGCAATGGAAAAGCGAGCTCCACATATCTCACACCTCACTATGCTAGGCTCTGTCTGTGACTCCTTTTATTTTATTTTTTTTAAATGTTAAGTCTTTTTTAAGATCCTCATTATATGTATATGCACGCTTGACATTTTTCCAGCTGCAATTTCATCTGTATGCTCTTTCAAACTGACTCTTCAATCAGTTCACTAACTGGACGTCTATTGATAGGGGACTGTGATTGGATTGTTTAATCCAATCACGTACTTCAAATAGCATGGTGTGATTTTATTGGTTTTACAAGCCGTATCCTTGGCTACCTTTGATTAGAATACTCACGTGACTGAGAAAGCTGCTTAGGGGGCGGCTGTGGCTCAGGTGGTAGAGCAGGTTGTCCACTAATCACAGGGTTGGCAGTTCAATTCCTGGCCTACATGACTCCACATGCCAAAGTGTCCTTGGGAAAGACACTGAAACCCAAGTTGCTCCCAATGGCAGGCTAGCGCCTTGTGGTGGTAGTGGCATAGTGGGCTAAAGCAAATAACTGTTAATCAGAAGGATGCTGGTTCAAACCCCACAGCCACCACCATTGTGTCCTTGAGCAAGGCACTTAACTCCAGGTTGCTCCGGGGGGATTGTCCCTGTAATAAGTGCACTGTAAGTCCCTTTGGATAAAAGCGTCTGCCAAATGCATAAATGTAAATGCATGGAAGCTCTGCCGTCATTGGTGTGTGAATGAGATGCAGTGTAAAGCGCTTGGAATACTGCTAAGGTTAAAAAAGCGCTATATAAGTGCAGACCATTTGCTTAGGCGAAAGAGAAATTTTAGAAGAGGGGAAATACGGGACTAAACATAATTCTTTTCAGAGTAAGACGGGACACTAGAAAAAGTGCTTAAATACAGGACTGTCCAGGTAAAAACGGGATGTCTGACCACCCTATGCTAGATGTAATCATTTTTAACCAAAATATGTCCATTGTTAAAGAGATATATGCTTTGATTCTTGAGGACGTGTCAATCTGTCAAAATAGTACCACATAACTGTATGGATGTAACTTTGTCTAACATCTGTAATGATGTTGATGGTACTGGCAATGACAGACAATGAAGTAAAGAACCCAAATGCAAATTTATTCCAGCTCATGATATTCAGAAACCCTAACTATAAACACGAAGCAAACATAAACATGAACTTGACTGGACATAAACTTGAACTATCCAACAAAGTACATTCACAAACAATCAATACCTGACAATTGACAAAGAAAAACATGAGGCTTAAATACACGAACATGGGAAAACACATGACAAGGATAACCAATAAACACAAAGAACTCTAAACAAGATAACAAGACAATCAACCAATGAAAACAAGACACATGAACATTGAGGGAAACATGAAATCACATGACAAGGGAACCACATGACATGAAACAGGAACTAGATTTTCAAAATAAAAGACATGAAAAACATGAACCAACAAAATAAACATAACAATGTAAAACATGAAATGCGCTATAATTTCAAACAGTTTATCACATAGACCTGCGTGCACACAAACATGGACTTACAGGTAGAGTGTATGAACATTTAAAATAATCTAGTCACAACTGGGGCATGCAAAGATAATCAGATGCAAAATGTGTGTTGCTTGTAAGTTTATTTATGCATTAAAGAATATAAGCACTTATAGTCAAAGCCTCATCTGCCAAAAGGACATTAACAGCAGGTGAAGTTGCTTAGCAACCTTTAGCCTTGATGAGAGGAAATTGTAGACATCACTAAATGATCTTAGGAACACATACACACACACACACACACACACACACACACACTCACACACACATTGATGGATGAGCAAATTCAAACAGCAGATATATTACTTAGATAAATTAAGTGCTAGTTAACCTTCATTTTTATCACAAATAGATTAATGGGATCAATGATGGAAAGAGTGGGTCCATTGTTTTAATAGAGACTGCAAAGGGGAGATGAGCACACGAGATATATCATACACTCAATCATACACATGCAAAGACCTTCCCTAGTGTACACACAAACAATACAAACCATTTTTAATGTCCTAAAGCAACTCCCACATTCACATGCACGCAACATTTGCACAATATTGTGTAAATTCAGACTTCCGAATGGCATTTTTTTAGGCAGTAGACAATGAACACACACACTCACAAAACAAACAAAAACAAACAACCGCCATTCGCCACTAAGTGGCGGTGACGTCACCACGACGCTTGTGCCAGGCTATGTGCACGTTAAGGCCACGTGAAGTGTCGAACGCCCGCTGGCAGGAGGTCACGGGACAGATCCAACCGGTGACATGGGTCGAATGACTGAGATGACTGGTTGATGCACCACCTGTGCCCCCTACTGTGCCAACTTGCTGTGCTTTAGCCACCCTGCGCTCTGCTCATTGTTGTGAGCGTCGCTCCTCTGCCCTCCGTTGTTGTTGGAGGGCGACTGCCTCCAACTGGCCAGCAGCATCCTTCACAAGCCTCCTCCAAAGAGGCCGATCTTGACACTGCTGGTACCAGTCGTCGGCAAGTCCACTCAGCTCCAGATCCTCCTGTACCACATCACTCCATCTCTTCTCCAGCCCGTGCCGCTCCGCTTAGCCCCTCTATCCGGCCAAACAACAACTGTTTAGGCATGCGGTGGCTGGGCATGCGGGCTACATGACCCAGCCAACGCAACCTTGCCTGCCGGAGGAGCTCACCGATGGGACTTTGTCCACATCTTTCAAAGACTTATGAGCTCCTCACACAATCCAGCCTGGTTAAACCCAGGATGGATCTTAGGCAGGCCAGCCTAAATGTTTCTAGCCGGCGATGATGTTCCATTAGGGGGGTCCACGTTTCGCAAGCATAGAGAAGGGAGGGAACGACCGTGGCCGAGAATACTTGAAGCTTTGTGCGGAGCGACAAACCGGGTAGCTTCCACACAGCATTACGCAGCCGATGAAAAGATAATGCCGCTCGACTGATTCGGAGTGAGACCTCTGCTGTCAAACCGGAGCTGGTCATAAGCACACTTCCCAGGTATGGAAAACACTCCACTCTCTCCACAACTGCCCCATCACCAATTGGGAGCTGTGGGGGTGTAGTGTCCGTTGGTACATAATACCCAGGAAGGTGCTTAGTTTTGGTTGGGCTGATGGTCAGGCCCCATCTCTTAGTGGCAAGCTCCAGGTTCATAAGCAGCGCCTCCAACTCCTCCTCTAAGTGAGCAGCAATCACCAGATCATCAGCATACATAATGTGGTTGACCAATAGGGAGCCATCCCTTGACCGCACCGGGCATCGATCAACCTCCCATTATATCTGTACCAGATGGAAATTCCTCCAGTACAGCCATCGAAGGCTTCACGAACCACATGGTCAAAATAGATATTAAATAATGTGGGGGCCAGAGGACATCCCTGTCGCACTCCAAGGTGAACAGGGAATGGCTCCGACTCACGACCACGTAGTTTTACCCGGGCCCGCTCGCCATCATGAAGGTCCTTAATGATCACGAGCAGCGGGTCTGGGACTTCGAAAGCACGAAGAACAACCCAGAGCCCAGGCCTACTGATGGTATCATAGGCCTTGACCAGGTCAATAAAGCAGAGATGTAGGTCTTGCTGGAATTCCCTACACCTCTGCTGTAGCAGACGGACAGAGAATATGGCATCCGTGCAAGACCGCCCCTTCCTGAAACCACACTGGGGCTCCGCAAGTCTCTCCTCAGCGTGCCTGGCAAGGCGATGTTGAATAATCCTTGCCAGGACCTTTCCTGGCACACTGAGGAGTGAGATGCCCCTATAGTTATTACAATCTGAGCGGTCCCCTTTTTAAAGAGAGGGAACACCAGGGCATCCGTCCAATCCTGCGGAACCCGCCCAGTGGTCCAGACTGTTGTTATGATGTCATGTAGGGCAGTCTGTGCACAAACACCACCCTCCCTCAGCATTTCACTGGGGAGATCATCTCTGCCCGGTGCCTTTCCTGGCCTCAGGCTCCGGATCGCCCTCAGTACTTCCTCTAAAGATGGTACCTCAGCCAGCCACCCACAAGGAGTGAATTCTTCCTTCAATATTTGTGGCACCGCAGCCCCAGCAGGGTCATCCCCACTTTGTCCCACAATGTTTTCCAGGCTCAGGGACTTCCCCTCCCCCAGGACCTCACAGAAATGCTCAGCAAATCTGTAAACCTGTTTCTGAGGGTCGGAGATTGGATCACCATTCTTTCCCCTAATGATGGTAATAGGTGTGGCGCTGCAAGTAACTTTTTTGATAGAATTAAAGAGCGATTCTCCATCACAAACTCCATCACACACACTCGCACACACACACACACACGCACACACTCACACACTCTCTCTCTCTCACACACACACACACACACACACACGCGCGTGTTGGTGCGGCTATCCTTACGAGGACTCTCTATAGACAAAACATTTTTATACTGTACGGACAATAGATTCTATCCCCTAACCCTCACAAAACCCTTTCTGACTTTTTACATTTAAAAAACAAACAATCATCATTTTGTATGTTTTTTACGCAACTTGAATTATGGGGACACTAGAAATGTCCTCATAAACCACATTTATAGCATAATACCCTTAAACCTAAATATATGTCCTCTTAAACCACCCAAAACCGCCCACAAACACACACACACACTGGATACATATAAACTCAAATGACAAGTCAGTTATTTTCAAACCTGCTGAACCAGCAACCCACAAATAATATATATATATATATATATATATATATATATATATATATATATATATATATATATATATATATATATATATATATATATATATATCACTTTATGGCTCCATCTGCCCACTAGGTGAAAATACATAGGGCCAGTCTGGGTTATTTTATAATAACATCAAATGTCAGTATATACCTGGCGGCTGAGATCCACTAGAAAACACTGACATCAACACCACGAGATCAGTGAACAGGGTTAAGAACTAAATATGCTATCCAATATACAACACTGTTAACGCAGTTAAGGACGTATACTAATAAACAATATAACATATAAACAATGACTGTGGTCTGGGTTTTCCCACCCCTTTTAACATCTACCAAGGGAAAACTGTGAGTCTGTTCACTTGGCACAACTATCTTCAACCAGACACATGATTTGAGGTTTCATTTAAGATCATGGAACAATTGGTGTGGGACTAGTTATGGTTCGAAATATAATAATTACGGTTTTGAGCAATAGTAAAGCTTGCCATAGCAAGCACTCCTATACTATAAGACAACTAGTTAATGTCTTATAACATGGAATCAGAATGATGATCGTAAAGTTTAACTTAATATCCATTTAAAATAAAAAAAACTGATTTTTTTTTAGATTGCATAGAAATCCACTGGACAGGTTGGGAGTTATTGCCAATGAAACAACTCAATTAAAAATAAATGTGACAACAATGAATAGCACTCCATTGCAGTGCTGCCACCTTGAGGTCAACACTGTTAACACCGAATCTGTATTTTATTTAATTCAAAGGTGTAGTGTCAATATGAAAATGAAAGGGTGCTTATGTATCTGTTTGACTGTTTTTTTTTTAGACAGCTTAGATAGACAAATGTGTCAAAAAGGGGAAATGGCAGCTTCCATCATTTCTGGTACCTCACCCTCATCCTGTGGCAAACACAAACATTTAACATGCATGGTACATATTAATATAAAATTAATTTAAGCTGATAACACTTTAAAGTTGCTATACCTAAAACCAAAATTAAATAATCATTTGCATAATTTGCTAATTTTTAAATTAAATGTTTAATTGTAGTTGTTCATTTTAATTGAATGGTTTAAAACAATAAAATTGAATTTAAAATGTTATTTAACTAGAAAATTAAAATGAATAAATATGAGTACATTATACAATCCTTAACAGATTAATAGTTAATATACAGTACATACAAATGTTCTGCCTTATCATATTCTATTTTTACTGAACTACTGATTTGTGAAGCATCATGGTTAATAAAAGTTATTAGAGAGTGTTTTCTTTTAAATTCTGTTGTTTTCATTATATGCATTATTGACAAAGACTAGCAGGATAGACCAGAGGATTCCCAACATCCATGCTGCTATGGGAATATCAGAGATAAAGAAAGTGTGGTCGAGATCTGGGTCATGCCATAAGAAACGGGATACCAGTCCTAAAGAAACACTAAGAACTGGCCTGTGAGGGAAAGAGAAAACAACTATATGCCTAGACAGTCTGGTCCTTCAATGCTGCATGATTTTTATTTTTTTAATTTAGAAGAAAAATACAAAATAATTGCTACCTCAATAAATAAACAAATAAATAAATAAATTAAAAATAGTATGCCTCAAAAAAAAAAAAAAAAAAAAAAATGCCAGGTCATTTGACATCTTTCCATTGTCAGACTGCAGAATTATTGGTAACACTTTACAATAAGGTTCCATTTGTTAACATTAGTTAACAACATAAGCTGCATTTTAACAACAGCATATATTAATCATGGTTAATGTTATTTTCAGCATATACAGTATTATAACATTTTTTAAATCAAAAGTTGTATATGTTAACATTAGTTAATGAACTATACACTAACATGAACTAACAATGAATAATTGTATAGCACACAAACACAAAACCATCAACACCATCAGGGTAACACAAGTGACACTAAAACAATGCAATAAAAATCAAATAAACTGCATAAAATTAAACACAAAACACTGATGTAAAAATTAAGAAGCAACATAACTATTACCATAAAATATAGTGAAATTGAATGGGTCACACAGGGACTGGGAGTACCAGGATATAGTTTTTCATTGTCATTTTAACAATAGTTACATGTATTGTCTTGTTAAATATGTTATAATTTTTTACTGTATATATTAAGGCAACTACCAGTTAATGCAGTTTTTAATGCAGCATTTTTACATTCTTTTTCTGTTAAAATGGGGCAGTGGTGGCTCAGTGGTTGAGGCTCAGGGTTACTGACCAGAAGGTTGGGGTTCAAGCCCCAGCACCACCAAGATGCCACTGTTGGGCCCTTGAGCAAGGCACTTAACTCCAGGTTGCTCCGGGGGGATTGTCCCTGTAATAACTGCACTGTAAGTCGCTTTGGATAAAAGCGTCTGATAAATGTAAAATTACAGGCATTTTTTAAAGTGTAGATACACGAGTTTTTAACAGATAAAGCAATCTGCAGATAATATTATTTTTTTTGAAATTCTCCAAGTCAGTTAAAGATACATTAAAATAGCAAATTTGATTAAACAAAAACATGACAGAAGCATGTATTTAGCAGCTCGTATTTAGCAGCTTTCCTCTCTTTTATCTTTTTTGGTAAGAATCTGAGGTTTTTTCCCAGTAGGAACTTCCATATTGGAATTATCAGATGGTTTCTCAACGGACACAGTGAAAATAAAAATAATAAGAGGTACAAATATGCCACAATGTTTTCAGTTAAAAAGCCAATTTATTTTTAAAAGGGACTGATATGGGACTAACATCTTACTATACTGTACATGCTTATATATATTATTGATTATTTATGGGTTTAGTTTATGTGAATATTGATATAGTTATATTGATACATTATAAGGGACAATAGAAACAGTACAGAAAGAGGACATCTCTTGTGCCCAGAGGAGGAAGAAGTTGACACATGCCAGAGTCTGTGAAAATAAACATATACACACTCGCTTACTCAGCGGTGCCTGTCAAAAGCATGAGCTTTAGATTTAAATCATGAGTGTGTTACTCATTACTTCTGACAGTAATAGCAAAGTCAAAGAAATGAAATGCATGACAGAGCAAGAGGGCATAACATTGAGGACTATTACTGCCAAAACAATTAAGGAATTTTTAAATAAAAAAGTAAATAACATTGCAAATTTACAAATTAAAAGGTTTAAAGGAATATTATGGGTTCAATTCAAATAAAAAGTTAAGCTCAATCGACAGCATTTGTGGCATAATATTGATTACCAAAAAATGTTTTTTGACTTACCCCTACCTTACAAATATTAACCATGGTTTTACTACATTAACCATTGTATCACCATGATATTTTTCTAGTAAAATCATAGTAACCACAAAATTAAACATGGTTACTATTAACTACTATTAACATGTCAAGGGGTGAAATTTGAACCCAGATCTCCAGCGTGACAACACATACACATACCATTGTTACACCCTGAGCTACTACAGCTGCACATGGGAGTGTAGTATGTCATAAAATTCTGTGTTTTTAAGTGACGCAAAAAGTCACTTAATTATCCAGTCTCTTAATCCACTAAATGTCTAATCCGTTAACCAATTTAATGTCTCTGCTCCATCGCAAAAAAATCTAATATGCCTTCCTTCATTTGATCAGCAGTTGACTACAAATAAATCTGTCATGGCTGTCTTGAGTTTGGTCTGAGCAGCAGTGGGCAGAGTTAGTGTTAATAGACACTCTGTTTAAGGCATGTAGGTAAATATAACAATATCATACCTACAAATAATTTTAAATACTGGTGCAATTACATTGTGATGTAACTAAATTTATTGTTGATTCAAACATTTGTCTTCACTGCCAGCAATCTTGTGTCTTAAAATTCTGTTGAAATTCATTGGTTGCATCGACATGCTTAAGTATGATATTAAATTACATTTGAACTAAATTGAATATCAACTAGAATATGATTTTTTATGTGAAAAATACATTTATTAATTTAATGTTATTTATAAATTATGTATTGTTATATTTCAGTTTTTAGTGGGAAAAATAAGGTAAATAAAAAAAATATGATTTTTTAAATGTTTTTAAGTTTTTATTTTCTTAATTAATAAATTGGTAATTGATTTCTTAATTGTTTGTAAGTGGCACTCTTGGTCCTTCATATAACATATCTGGATGAGCACAAGGGACAGCTGACACTGTAATAAGAACAGAAAACTCTTTTTGATACCTGCTGTGATGTGACACGCCTGAGGAAAATAACAACCATCACATGTCCATCACATTGACATATGTAATATAGAGGATATCCGTGTGTGTGAGTGTGTGTGTGTGTGTGTGATGTGTATATTGTGTTGTGTGTGTGTTTGGGTGGTTTACGAGGACATTTATTTAGGTTACAAACTGGTAATAACAAGGGTATTATGCTATAAATGTAGTTTATGAAGACATTTGTGGGGGACTAGTGTCCTCATAATTAAAATCTCTTAAAAAAAAAATCATACTAAACGATGTTTTTATTTTTTTAAATGTAAAATTTTAGAACGTTTTTTTAAGAGGGTTAGGGTATAGAATCTATTGTTCTATAGAATCTATGGCGGCTGGATGTGATAATATTTGTAATCTGAAGGGATTTTTTTAACAGATATTTCATTATTTGTCAGAATATTTTTTAGGTCTTAAAGTTCATAAGAAAGGGTGGTCCTCAGTCTTAATGTTTGTCCGTGTTTACCTGTTTGATAAAGTCGACGAATGTGTTGTTGTCTTGTAGTTTGAGCTGTACTGTGCAGGTCAGCCCACAGATGGCGTTCGAGAGCTAAATTACGCTCAAAGAATCTGACATGTTCAAAGCACTGATCTATATAGGATCAGTGGTTCAAAGGCATAATATAGCTGTTCAACTTGTAGTCCAAAAACCCGGAAGAGAATTTGCCATGGGTTCACTCGGGATTTTCCTATAGGATTTTATAATAGGTATGAGAAACGTATGAGAAAATAAGGTCTGTGGTAAACATTTCTTGACAATATAAACAATACACAACATAAATTACATACAGTATAGGTTTTGAACTTGTTTATAATAAGTCTGTGTAATGACACGTGGAGTTTATTTACATATAACAGCCATACTAAACATATTATAGCCGTGCGTTTAAAAAAGGTATATATATATATATATATATATATATATATATATATATATATATATATATATATATATATATATACCTTTTTTTTAAACGCACGGCGGCTTCAAAATTAATGTTTGAGGTATGGCTGTGTGTAATTTATGTTGTAGAACTAAACTTCCACGTGTCGTTAAGTCATTTTTACCACAGACCTTATTATAAACACAAGTTCAAAAACCCCATTATAAAAACCAATAGGCAAATCCAGAGGGAACCCAAGGCGAATTACAATTCCGGGTCCGCCTACAAATTGACGTCACACCTGAGAACTGGGCCAACTGCACGCGGGAACCAGGGAATCTAATGAAATACTGCAGAAACAATGGATAATGTAAAGTCTTTGTTCAATACAGATTAATAAATAATATTTTCTTAAACATGACACTAACAAATACTTGCTGCTTAATTTGGTATGACAATTTCTGGCATGTTTTGCCTATTTTTGTGAAACAATGAGCTGGTTTTACATATAATTGGAAACTGGAAAGTTGCTAGGTCACCTTTGTAAGAAGACTGCATTATTGTTGATATTCTGACTGCTCCCCAGACAGCACAAATACCATCTCACATTCAGCTATGCACACGCAAACGTACAGCTTAACATTGATTTGTTGATGATTATTTTGAATCATAATTCAGAATATTATATTTTCGTTTGTCTAACTCTGACGTGTGTCTGTAAATAAAGGGACCAGCAATGGGAAATTAAAAATGTTCTCCTTCTTCTTTTGGAAGTTTGGCCTGCAAGCATAACACAAAAGAGTCAAGTTCTTTTAAAGCTCAAATGTCCCCACAATGATAGTAAAACCTGTAAAACCTACCTCAATAGTCCCAACAAACATAAAGGAACCACAAATCCAAAAGGTGCCACCATTATGCTAGGGCAGTGGTTCTCAACCTTTTTTCTACCAGGCCGCACAATGGTGCAAATCTCAATGGCCGCATATCATTTAAATATGATGTCATCAATGCAAACCAACTGGATTTAATAGTACGGTAGTAACAGTTAATATTATGAATACCATGACACCTAGACAAATACTTTTAAACAGAGAGTATAATGCTACTCATTGTTATGTATAGTCCTGGTAAGCATGAAGAGTCACTTGTAAGTTTCAGAGATTTTAATAATACATCATGAAGGAAAAGAAAACAATGCCACCGTTTTACATTACAAGTCTAAACTCAAACGTCCTGAATTCACACCTATCACCAAAATGCAAAGCTGAGCAACATGTCTGTTGATTCATCTGCTGCCAAACAGAGTACTGAAGCAGTGGCTAGCTTTGTTTTTAGTTGTTCTGTCAAGTTCTCAGACATTTCTGAAATTCAACGTCATTCAAGTAACTGTGTCATTACTGAGTTGTAAACTTTTTATCCTACGTATTTTCTCCCTCTTGTTGGTCATATAATCAAATAGACATTGTGATTCCAGAATACAGTTTTTAACTAGTTCCACATCACTAAAATGTTTTGCCATGTTTGGCAAGGAGCCATGCAATTTTAAACGTCGCTAATGTCACGTCTTGCAACACTTTTAAACAAGATCACAATAAATTCAGTTCAGCAATCACATTTTTTTCAAGATTATTTATCTTGAGAGCTCTGTCCTGAGATCCAGGCGGGTATTTCTTGTCAAATGTTGCATGGGTTGTATCGAAATGTCTTTTGACATTGGACTGTTCAGCATTTTTATCATCCGCCAGGCAAACATTGTCCAATCGAAAAGTAAGAACGCACTCCTCAACAAATCTCATGATTTAAGGTATTGTTTGTGCCCATAGCACAAATGGTGCAGGAAGTTATAAAATGTTTAATATACGGTTAGGTGTTTGTACAAATTCCTAGCCCTAACTCTGGGCAATAGTAATTAGGGGTGCTTGCCTTTGCATCAATAATAATTAGCCTAATTTAAGAACAATGGAGGTCTGTGAAATAAAGTGTAATGTGAGTATGTGGTGGCGTAGTGGCTAAAGCACAGGCCTGTTAATCAGAAGGTCACAGGTTCTAACCCCACGTCCACCACCATTGTGTCCTTGAGTAAGGCACTTAACTCCAGGTTGTTCCGGGGGGATTGTCCCTGTAATAATTGCACTGTAAGTCGCTTTGGATAAAAGCGTCTGCCAAATGCATAAATGTAAATGTGTTTGAATATGTGTTAATGGGGTATCACACCCTGCTTAGGTCCTCAATAAGACATGTCCCATCATGCTCCATTGCTCTTGACTCTGACCTCTCTCCCTCTCTACCTCCTCTGAGAATATAAATGACAATGAAAAAAAAAAAAGAGAATATAAATAGTTTAAAATTTGACATATCTAATATAGAGGATACCTATATTCTCTATATTAACTGGTGGGTTGTAGGTATGATCTTATAGGGCTGTGGACAGGAGGAAAAAAACAATGCTATATGCAAATAATAAAATGCTACTAACCATAAGTGCACTGTGTAATAAGTGCACTGTAAGTCGCTTTGGATAAAAGCGTCTGCCAAATGCATAAATGTAAATGTAACCGTATTAGGATTGCATAGCAAATAGGTTTGTCAAATTTAAAAGGGAGAAGAAAAATGCTTCCCATATATTCTGTTGTTATATGGATCTAATGAAACTTTATTTTTCTCACATTCACTAGTTACTTGGTTATATGGCTAATTCTAAAATTCACTGATTGGCTGTGTTTGTTCCATGTTAAACTGGTAAATAATACTTCTGCTGTTGGTTCTAAAACAAGGTCAAACCAGACTTGTCATAGGCCTGAATATCTCTCTTTCTCACCTTCCTCTGTAACTCTTCCTCCACATTATATGGGTCGAGAGAGAAGCTCTCTGATTGGAGGGAGAATTGACAGGTCCATCCTGTCTCCAGTCCCATTTTCTCAGCAAGCACCTACTCAACGTTTAAGTCTAGTTAAGTATGTGAATAACATGAATACAAAATGTATCCACCCATCATCTAACATTGTGTAAGAACAAAGTTACACAGCACCCAAATGTCATAATTTGCAACCAATCCTAATCCTAAAATATAACACAAAACAAAATCTAGATCTCGTACACCACAATGTTCCCAATATTATTATTATAAGGACTAACTGGATAAAATGGCCGTGTAGAAGAAAATAATTCAGGATTTTAAAACTCCAATAGCTCCCCTTGTGATTTCCTTTTCAGTAGCAAAACATTAATCCAACGCAATTCAAGTAGGGTTCTGATACAGATTAAACAATAAAGGATTCATTATATTAGTATTACAAAAAAAAAAAAGTCTGATGTGCTATGAGATGTGAGAATGGAAGTCGTCTCATAGACACAGATGGAGGAGTAATCACCCCTCGATCTCCAGGGCAGAAGATTAGAGGTCAGTGTGTAGGAAGCCACACTCATTCTCTGTTTGAAAAGCTATTTTGCAGAGGTGGGGAAGCATATAGATATTTAGAACATATATGCTGCTGAATTAAATGCAGCTTTACAAAAAAATGTCTACAATAGAAATTTGACAAACTCAACATTTCCAGACTGTACAGTAAGCAGGTTTTAAGAAGAGATCAGGTTGGATTCTGTGGGATTTAAAGGTCACTTTTGGGCAGAGAATTTGAGACTATTATGACATACATTATTGGGCTATATTGGGAATGGAATACTAGCATACTGCTAACTGTGTACTACTCAGTATACACTGCTGTCACGCCTCCACCAGGCTCTCCCTTGCCCCAATCACTCTCCCTGAGCTTCTAATCACCTACACCTGCACACAGTTTCACTAGTAATCAGGAACAGTTCAGGTACCTGTCACAGCCACAGAGTAATTGTCTAGTCTCCCTTAAGATCACACAGACCTCACTGCTCTTCCACAGCAGTGTCCTCTATCTTCGTGTGCTCTTCATCATGGTTGATTATTCATAAGTTACTATCTACAGTAAACTGAACTACTCTGAGACCAGCTAAGTTCATTTATCATTCTACTCATCTGTTTTCTTACCTGTGTTTCAATAAAGTTCCAGCATTTGGGTTCACCATCCATCTGCGTGTGTTGCCTTTCTAACAACTGAGCTCAGAACATATTAAATTCAGTTAGTTGTCAGAAGTAAAAAAAAAAATGTAAATGTTTTGGGTAAAAGTCTGATAAAAAATGTGAATCACATGCTATTTTTCTGGTTTATTCATATTGCATTTTTCTCCCCTTTTTGGAATGCCCAATTCCCAGTGCGCATTAAGTCCTCGTGGTGGCATAGTGACTCGCCTCAATCCAGGTGCTGGAGGACAAATCTCAGTTGCCTCCACATCTGAGACCTTCAATCCGTTGAGTGCATTACTGCGGAGATTTCACGCTATTCTTCATGGCATCCATGTACAACTCACCACGTGACCCAGGTTCGAGAGCGAACCATATTAAAGCGACCACGAGGAGGTTACCCCATGTGACTGTACCCTCCCTAGCAACTGGGTCAATTTGGTTGCTTTGGAGACCTGGCTGGAATCTCTCAGCACTCTCTGGATTCGAACTTGTGACTCCGGGGTGGTAGTCAGCATCTTTACTCGCTGAGCTACCCAGGCACCCTGGCATTATGGTTTTTTTAAAAGAAAATGTGTATACTGCTGAAATGAGTGAGTAGTATGGTAGTATGCCATTCTGAATATAGCTCCAGTTTTGGCCAAAACCAGAATGGGGTACTTCTAGCCAGCCTCTTCCAACTGTTTATCTCTTCCAACTGTTTATCTCTTTCTTTCTTAATTACTTTCAATCTCTGTCAGTCAGTCTTGCTTAACACAACATCAGACCTGCAATACACACACAAAGACACACAAGCTGCCTATTTTTTTAAGGGCCTTCAGTTGACATCTAGTGTTTTCCTAAATCAAGCTAATTATTTAGAGCTACATAATAATTACTATACTTACAAAAGTGTACCAAAAAGTTTAAATAATATGGCAAATAAATTAGAAAAAATAACTCTGACAGTACCATGGTATCATATATTGATACCATGGTACTTTGATATGAACCATGACACTGAATTTCATGTACCATGTATTTACATGGTTCTCCAAAGTACTTCTGAATCATGGTACCACCATGGGAAAAGTCCAAAAAGTAATAGCAGTAACATGTTTGGAATTTTTTTGTAAGTGAATGAAAATCATACAATTTCTATGATATCAAAGTACCATGGTATTACAATCTGATACCCGCTCTATTGCATGCTGACATAAATATAATTGTGTACCCCTTACAGACACTGTGACATTTTTAGATTTTAATTATTACCCTCTATGGCACATATACTGTATTAACTTTTTTTCAGGTCCATCATAACAAGCCAGTTTTAAGAGGTATTATTATATTTCTTTGGACATCTTCAGAAATACAGTGTTTACAAGAATTAAGTGCACAAGGTCACATGGGTCTTTGTTCATAGATATTCCCACATACTGATACTATGACCAAATGCATTCTGGAACACACTTAAAAGCTCTTATTACAGGACTGCATTACTGTAAGACAGATAGAATAACATTCACTGCCCAAACCTCACCCCAAGTGTGAGATGTTATCAATGCAACAGGGAAATATGAGGCTGTGTGCAACAGGCAGGCTATGACTCCTATCAAATGCACTGAAATATACAGTGCCCCCCCAAATGTATTTGAATACTTGAGCCACACTTAAAAATATATGAATGTCATTGCATTAGATAACAAAATATCAAACCAACAGGCATTTATTTAAAAGAAAGATAGGACAAGCACACTTTTCAAAAAATGTCCAAATACCTTTTGAAAACACTTTATGTAACATATATTATTTATATTTGTCTTTTCACTCTGTCTCACTTAATGTTACAGATCCCAGGCTATGCAGAACTACTAGCAGTGTGGCAGAGTGTTGATGTTTGAACATTTCTAGCAGGTCAATTTCCACATTTCCTTTTTAGTGAAATGGTCAAACATTTTTACATTCCAAATAATTACCAACAAAACATCCATTCCTATAGCTATGAACATACTCACCAATCCATTGGCTGTGGGCTGCTCTGTAGAAGAACCCAAAATTTGCCACACATGCACACCAGAACCCAAAGCAGGGTGAAAGTCAGGGCATCCATGCACAACGGGCAAACCACATTATAGCGACCATGAGGAGGTTACCCCATGTGACTACCCTCCCTAGCAACTGGGCCAATTTGGTTGCTTTGGAGACCTGGCTGGAGTCATTCAGCACTCCCTGGATTCAAACACGTGACTCCAGGGTCGTAATCAGCGTCTTTACTCGCTGAGGTACCCAGGCCCCAAAATGTTCACCATGCACACCTGAACCCAAAGCAGGGTGAATGTCAGGGGCAACAAGGGCAGAACACCATTCACCTGTTAAAAAATATTTTTTAAATGTATTTACTAGACATTTTATCAAGTACCATTTAAAAAAGTTATGTCTAATACATCCAACAAATATGATGAATTTTAAACAAACAAATGCCATGAACACTCATTGAAATTACATGAAAAGATGGATAATTGTTTAGTACATCTGGCTAATATGAGACAAAAAAAACAGCGTACTGTTTAAAGGAGTCATGACATGAGGAATACAATTTTCCTTGATCATTTGATAAGAGGTCATTGTACTGTAAAAACATACTTTAAGATTCAGAGTTGGAAACGTTCTCCTTAATAGAAAAAGAGCATTTATTTAAACCAAACTTCAAAAACGGCTCGTTTGGAATTCGTGGAACTTGTGACGTTACAAGGATCAAACATATCTGCATATGCAACGCCTATTTTTCCGTCATTGCACCCTTGGCCATGCCCACTGGTTCTGAGTCAGTCTCACAGATGACGAGGAGAGAGATGGGACCTCTCATGGGAGATTTATCCAAAGTGGACATACACAGGACACCTTCATGTGCCTGTCTGGATTTAAATGTTTTTCAACATAAACATGCACTGACAGACGTCTTTGACCACTTGATATATATCTCAGGCCACTTTAAAAAGATGCGGTGTCAAGTTACAACTCTGAAGAGAAGCTGCTCTCTGTCATTCAGCTGCTGCCTTGCATAATTTTGCCCATCTGCACTATTTTTAGTTGTTGGTGTATGAAAACATGATCGAATGATATTGGAAACTGGATGTGGAGGTGTCTTCAGCGTATTTTAGAGTGGATTGTGTGTTCGGCTCATATCATACCAGTCATGATACGATTCAAGCTTTGCAAAGGAACTGTTATTGAAGGATGGGGCAGGTAAAAACACTTTGATGCGATCGCAAAAACCGCGAGTAAACAGTTTCATTCAAGAATATTTTATATGTGTTATAGTTTATGGTACTCACACCATGTTTACACCGGGTGCATCCGTTGACGCGACACATCAGTTTGAGGCTGCCTACATCAGGCGCATCAACACGAACTTACTAAGCTGTTTATTTGTGTTGTTAGCAGTAGTAGCGCCACTGCGTGCAGTGCAAAATGGAACAGTACATCTGTTTACTGTCGGCGAAACGTGACACGCTGCAACGGATGCTTACATGGTAGACAGCATCATTGATTATGAGTTATATTGCTTTTGACTCTCCAGTGTAGACAGGATGTCAAGTCAAGTCAACCTCTATTTATAGAGTACAATTACAAACAACAGAAGTTGACCCAAAGTGCTTTACAGATCAAACAAATAAAGAAATAATGACAAAGTAATAATTGAAAACAGATTGATATAATGTTAAATATAAAACATAATAAAATAAATAAAAACCTTTAAAAACAGCATTATGTATTTACCCATTTCAAACTAAAGGATCTTCAAAAGCTACATAATAAAAATATGTTTTCAAAGAAGATTTAAAAATGGCTACTGATGAAGCTGACCTCACATGGAAAGGGAGACTATTCCATAGATTCGGATCTATCACAGAAAAGGCACGGTCACCCTTAGATCTTTAGCGGCAATGAAGAACCCTTAATAGAAGTTGATCAGAAGACCTGAGTGCTCTGGAGAGGAAGTAAGGGAGGAGAAGTTCACTGATATATTGGGGCACGAGACCAGATAGTGCCTTGTATAAATCAGAATTTTAAAATCAACCCTGAAATTCACAGTAAGCCAAAAAATTAGATGCTAAAACAGTGGAAATGCGATCCCTCTTTCTTGACCCTGTTAAAAGCCTAGCTGCCGTGTTTTGAATCAGCTGTAGGTGTGATAATGCAGTTTGGGGGAGACCAATGTACAGAGAGATACAATAGTCTAACCTTGATGTAATAAGTGAGTGGATCACAATTTCCAAGTCTTTATGGGAAAGAAAATGTTTTATTTTAACGATAGATCTCAGGTGGAAAAAGCTACCATTTACAACTGATCTGCATATTGAAAAGTACAGAGAAGTCTAAAGTCACTCCAAGACTCCTTACATGATCTTGTACATTCGACAACAGAGGGCCACTGGGCAACCAGGCCAGGTAAGGAGGACATGGATGAACCTAAAATCAGAACTTCAGTTTTGCTTTCATTAAAGTGTAAAACATTGTTTGTCAGCCATTGTTTAATAACTTTGAAGCAATTTAGGGCGTTTTCAAATGAAAATTTCTTGTCTACACTCATAGGGAAATAAAATTGTGAATCATCAGCATAATAGTGATAAGATATGCTGTACTTCTGAAAAACAGAGCTCAGAGGAAGCATATACAGGGAAAACAAAAAGGCATAGGTGTGGACTCGAGTCACGTGACTTGGATTAGAGTCACTAATTTGTGACTAGACTTGATAGAATCAAAAAAGACTTGCGACTCGACTTAGACTTTGACAGCAATGACTTGCAACTCGACTTGGACTTCAACCCTCTGACTTGGAAATACTTATACTTTCTAAAACCAAAGATAAGAGATGTACTTTTAAAAAATGTACAGTAAATCAACTATTCATTTCCCAAATAAACGATTCATTTGATTTTCAAATCTGCATTTCAACGCTCTATATTCAGCTAATCAGACAACCAACCAACCAATCAGCTTCCACGAAAGCTGGACCAAGTTTGAAGAAAACGCATTTAAGGACTAGGACACAGCAAAAATGATACCAAAGTTGATATCATTTGGATATAAAGAATACAGCATTAAAGGCAACAAAAGGATTGCAACATGTAGAACCTGTGGTTCCGAAATTACAGACACCTCGTCGACAACATTTTGTGAGGCATCTGAAAACCCACACACAGACAGAGGTAAGTTGTTAAAGGGGTCATGACATGAGAAACCAAATTTGCCTTGATCTTTTGGTATATAAGAGGTCTTTGTATCATTAAAACGTCCTGCAAGTTTAATATTTTAAGACGTCCTCCCCATTCTAAACGAATCATTTATTTAATCAAGCTCAAAATACAGCTCGTTCTGGATTCATGGTTAGAAGTGACGTGACGGTTAGAAGTGACGTAACAGCGTTTGCATATGACCGCCTCCAGCACAAGATAACTACGCTTTAAGCACAAGACAACTACGCTCATTTCAGTATCGCCGTCGCCTCACAAGTGTTCAGTCGATGGACAGCGAACTCTGACAGAGACTACTTGTGCACAGGAAAATTACGATGCCACACAGATGTGCTGTTCCTGGCTGTGGTCAAACAAAACCTCTGAATAAGCTGCCGAAAGATCCAGACGTCAGGGAAAAATGGATGCAGTTTATTTTTTGCGGACGTCCCAGTCACGGCAGTGTTAACTTAAGCGTTTGTTCTGTACATTTTAAGGATGACTGTTTTGAGAACAAATCTCAATATGATGCTGGCTTTGCCAGAAAACTGTTGCTCAAAGATAAGTCCGTGCCGACTATTCTGGGAACAACGACGACGCAAACTGTAAGTAATCTATTTTAAACTTTAAACTACTTTTTAAAGCGCAATTTCATTCATTATGAATAATCACAGTGTTTTTACTTAGTTTACTTGCATATTGTTCTGGCTGGGGGCGTCAATAATTGATACATAGGCACTGACGTTAGCCAATCATAACAGTGGGCGTTAACACTGAAGTCTTAAATGGAAAACGCCCCCAAAACAGACTGTTTGAATCAGAGGATGAGAAACAGGGTGGGAAAAGGTCATAAATCACTAGATTTTAAAAGTTTTTCTTAAAAAAAATATATTAATACTATAATTGCACCTAAGGGAACATAATAATACAATAAAAAAACCCATGTCATGACCCCTTTAACTAATATACGTCAGCTATGGTTCAGTAACATACATGTCTATGGCAGCACATGGCAGAGTTACAAGCTAACAAAGTCTGCATATCGAACCGCAAACAATTTTTACTGCGGTCAGTAGCATTTAACGTGTTATAGCAATTGGTGCAAAATCTACCCCTTTTTTATTACGCTGTTGTATGACATTGATAAAGGAACGCCATTTTTTTGTGACCACACACGTTGGTGATTTTTTAAGCATAACAGGTTAGAACTTGCATGTAAACGCACTCATTCTTTTGTGGAAGCGCTGGTCCTCTGTCATTTACTCTGTTCACAGCCCTTTATAGTTTATCACTCATATATGCAACTTAAATGTCTGCAATTAGCCACTGCCTGGTAATGTTTCAGATTTCACTCACCAGTTCAGCACATTCAGCATCCTGTCACTGCATGTTTAGAGTAAAAGTTTGGTTTGCCTTAATGTGTGTCCAAAGATAAGATCCATGTGTCATCTAAATTGCCCTCTTTGGTCTTTACAGGTAGATGTCGATTAAAAAAATGGTAATAAACATTTCAAACTGGCCATAGCACAGATATAAACAAACCATTTGACCACGTTTGCATCAAAGCTCCTGTTCTTAAAGAGACACGACAGTACCGGGTTTTAGGACGTGTTCTTGTAAATATAAATACTTGTAAATAAGATAAATTAGGCATGTGAACTATATAGACATACACACACACATGTAATTTCTTGACATCTTATTTATTGACAGAATACATGGAATTTGTAGATTTAAAAAAAAAAAAAGACAAGTACAATTATGGGCAGTACAGTGCCAGTCATTCACAACAGAAAGTTATAACCAATTTGATCATGTCTGACTTAGTTATTGATTGCAACCTACCTCTGTCTGTTGTGGAAAACAAGAGTTTTCGTCACTTTCTCTCTGTGGTTGACCAGAAGTACACCCCAGTGTGTCGCAGAACAGTGGTCTCTTGCTGTGGAGCGATGCGACAAGCTAAAAATTGCATTAAGCAACACAAAAAATGTATCCGTCACAGTGGATATTTGGTCTGACAGAAAAATGAGGGGGTATCTTGGTGAAACTGTACACTTCATTGAGGCAACTGATGAGAGTATTAAGCTTTATTCTAATTTACTGGTCTGCAACCATTTCAAAGGCCCACACACTGATGAAAGAATCAGTGAGAAATTTGAGGCCATCTGTGATGATTTTAACATTAAAGATAAATTAGACTAAATTATTAGTGATAATGCTGCCTTCACTGTGTGCTTCCCCACTGAACAAGAACAAGACACACATGATGAGGACCAACTTGATGATCCACAGCTCTGGAATGATCTAAGCGAAGAGGAGCAGCAATCCCTGAATGCTGCTATGGCAAGAAAATGGCGTCTTCAGTGTTTTGCCCACACTCTTCAACTGGTGGTGGGGACGGATTGATGTCGCATTCTCTCTCAAAATGATCAAAAATCAGCTCATTGCTTCACACAAGCACAACATTCAAATACGTTTTTCAGTCTGAATTTGGTGAAAGGAGCATTCCAGCTGCTGTTAACACAAGATGGAACTCAACACTGAGACAGGTATGGGCAGTAATTGAATGTGATCATCCAAAGGTCAGTAGTGTTCTGGAAAAGTCTGGACATAAAGAGCTGTTGTTCAAGACAAGGGAGTGGAATCAGTTGAAGGAGTTGGTGGACATCCTGAAGCCATTTGCAGAGGCAACAGATTTGAACCAGGGGGAGAGGATGGTTACCATCAGCTCTGTTGTTCCCTCTGTTCTTGCTCTGAATCGCCACTTGGATAAGCTGAAGTCTCAGGTCTGTTTCCTACGCAAGTTGTCAGAAGTCTGCAGGCATCCCTGACCAAAAGATTTCTTGTAATCTTCATCAATGTGAAAATGGCAAGCACAAATGATGGGAATACTGCGCCATTTTCAGGCCCAGCATACCTCAAAGCAGCTGTCTTGGATCCACATTTTTCTTTGCATTGGGTGGTGCACCATGTGCTTGTCAACCCTGAAGTCAAGGAAGTGGTTACAAAAAGAGTGAAGGGTAAATACATATTATCATGATAAATATTTTTTTCTCCCTTGGCACACATGAAATAATTGAAACAATAATATATTTTTAGTTTAACTTACTGCATCATCAGCAACATTGTAATAGTAATAGTTGCCTGTTGCGGTGTTCATCCTTTCCCAGAGTTGATCTTGCAAGATGCTGTCAAAGATGTAAGGGCTGCTTCATGGATTGAGCAAGAAGAGCAAGAGTGTCAGCAGCCTGATCAGGAGGAAGAACTGTTTGCAGCATATCATAAGAGACCAATGAAGTCCATTGGGACCACTCCAGCACAAGAGCTGTCACTACCTTGACATTTCTGAAGGACAGAACACTCTCTTGTTCTGGGCTGTGAACATGAAAACACTTCCTGCATATTTCGAGTGGCCATCAGGTTCTTGGCAGTGCCTGCCTCTAGTGCTCTGGTGGAGCATGTTTTCAGCCATGGATGCATCATACTACGGCCCCGTCGTGCACAAATGACTGACAGACGTTTGGCCAATTTGATCTTTTGCAAGTGCAATGCCTCATAGGGCCCAAAGAGAAGAACAGTTACCTTCAATAATTCAAACATTCACTCACTGACTCACATTTACACTCTCTTTCCCTCTCTCAAATCTAAAGTATGGTATGTAGCAGCAGCAGTTCTATATGACCGTCTGTCTGGGTTATTTTGTATCCATGTTTCCACCTTCTCTTGCACACACACACACACACACACACACACACACACACACACACACACACACACACACACACACACACACACACACACACACACACACACATACTTGTAAAGTGTGGTAACAGTTGCTTTGTTCTGCAACTACATTTCCTCTCTCCCATGTTTTTCTCAATCTGTTTCCTTGAGGTACCAATAACATAATTGTTCTAGGGGTTAGATATAAAAACACTCACTGACACATTCGGTCTCACACACATTCAAAGTGTGTTGCAGTTGTGGTATTTTTATAGAATGATTTTGTCCTTGATGTGGATGTGGAGGTGAGTGTGAGTGTATGTCTGTCTATGTGTGGCCCTGTGATGGACTGGCGACCTGTCCAGGGTGTCCCCCTCCTTTCGCCCAATGTTAGCTGGGATAGGCTCCAGCCCCCCGCGACCCTGTACACAGGATAAGCAGTTGACGATGGATGGATGGATGGATGGATTTTGTCCTTTTTTTTTACTCTACCAATAAAAATATTTAAATAAAAAAAAATGTTCACTGCTTTTCATTAAGTTTATGTCACACTTGATACTTTCAAGCACATCCTAAGGAATGTCCGACCTTGGTCCCACCTCTGCAACAAGGGTCCTAAAATGGACCCTTGAGGGACACCAATTGAGATGACATAGAAGAAAAATTACCTAAATATACAAATGTCCTTTCTTTTATATAGGAAGAAAACCACTGGCGGGCCATACCCTTGATGCCAACCATACACTCAAGACAATTGAGAAGTATACCAGACAGGGGCATGTTCCATGGTTACACCATGTTTTAGACACGTACCATGGTGATATCATGTTTTTGGACATGTACCATGGTGATACCATGTTTTTAGACATGTACCATGGTGATATCATGTTTTTAGACATGTACCATGGTGATCCCATATTTTTGGACATGTAACATGGTAATACCATGTTTTTGTATGTGTGCCAAGGTAATGCTATGTTTTTGGACATGTGCCATTGCAATAACCATGTTTTTTGGAATGCACCAATGTAATAGCATGTTTCTGGACATGTGCCATTGAAATGACCATACTTTTGAGGATATGGCCATGGTAATAAACATGTTTTTTGGAATGTTCCATGGTAATAACCATGTTATATGGCATGTGCCATGGTAATAATCATGTTTATGGATGTGTACCATTGTGATACCATGTGTTTGAACATGGACAGTACCATGGCTATACCATGTTTTTGAACATACACAATTATGTTTGTGGACATGTACCATGGTGATACCAAATCTTTGGACTTGTACTATGATAATACCATGTTTTTAGATATGTATCATGGTAATATCATGTTTTTGGACATATACCATGGCGACGCCATGTTTTTGGACATGTACCATGGTGATACCATGTTTTTGTACATGTGCCATTGTAATAACCATGTTTTTGGACGTGTTCCATTGTAATAACCATGTTTTTGGACATGTGCCATGGTAATAACCATGTTTAATGGAATGTGCCATGGTAATAACTATGTTTATAGGAATGCGCCATGGTAATAACTATGTTTTTGAACGTGTACCATGATGATACCAGGTTTTTGTACATGTGCCGTTGTAATAACTATGTTTTTGTACATGTGCCATTGTAATAACCATGTTTTTGGGCATGTGCCATGGAAATAACCATGTTTATTGGAATGTGTCATGGTAACAACTATGTTTTTGAATTTGTACCATGGTGATACCAAGTTTTTGGATATATGCCATGGTGATACCATGTTTTTTGACAAGTGCTGCGATGATACCATTCTTTTTGGACATGTACTATAGTGATATCATGTTTATGTACAGGTACCATGGTGATGTCATGTTTTTGGACATGTGCCATTGTAATGACCATATTTTTGAGCATATGCAATGGTAATAAACATGATTTTTGGAATTCACCATGGTAATAACCATGTTTTTGGATGTGTTCCATGGTGATACCATGTGTTTGAACATGGACAATACCATGGACATTCAATTTTAGCCAATTTGTAAACAAAAATGTAAAAATGTAAAAGAATGTGTATCACCAGGATAAAAGGTACAGGGCCTCTCACTAGTTAACTCGGCACAGTGAAATGTTCATTATCCAGAACAGATACAAGTCTGTGCTAAGACAGCTCCAAACACCTCCTAAAAAATCTTGACCTTTTTTCTTAAATCTTGCTCTTGTGAATGTCCTGAGGCTGTAATTACAAAGTAGTCTATTTAGGAGTACAAGTGAACAGGATATGATTTACCATCTTCTATAATGATTTGTGTCAAGCTGATTTAGTGGCTGTGTTGTAAGGGAGAGCTGTAATTCTGAATAGAGTCCTTAAGCTGTTAAGCCCTCCTTACAATCACCATTTTGTGACTAATAGATGAGTTAGTATTTAAAAACAACTCCTATACAGAAAGGAGTAGAATACTGCTGGAACACAATAACACTTTATTTTTCACTAAGATAAACAAACCCATAAGAATGCAAGCACAACACCAGTGATATCAAGTAAAATCTCTTAATATTTAAGATGAAATTGAATACATAAAGAGATCTGTACAATATCTAAAACTCAGATAAGTTACCAAAGTTTGCAATCAAAAGTCAGAGATTTAAATATGAATTCAAACATGTAAAAAATGTTCACAGGAGTAAAACGTCTGAGCTATGTTATCCACATTTATTTTATAGCTCTGCACACTTATTATATTACAGATTTTCTCATTTGTGTCTATTTATATTTCTCCAAAGGGGCTTTAAGAAAAACATATGAGCCAAAGCTGATACGTCTATTAACTCAATTAAATATCCTTTGAGCGATACCATTTATAATAATTGCACCCAGGCCTCAGATTTATGGGTTTTCTGTGAACTTACTGAATCATCTTTGCTGCTGGAATCTTCCCTACTCTGAAGAGCTGTGGCTGGAGCAAATTATGTGGCCTTTCACTATCCAATGGAGATGGAGGTGAGGAGAGGTGACTTAACACGCCACTGCGGGATAACATGCTCCTCTTCCTGCATTCGTCAATCAAAGATAAGCCAAAAAATGAGAGCACCACAACGGAGTAAGAACTAAACTGGGTGCTCTAATTTAAATGCTCTTGTGTAAAGAGTTAGTCACTAGGTTTCAATCCTACAATGATGGAATAAAAAAAGAGTTAATGTGTTGAAACTGGCAAGAAGAGAACACAAAATGATAAATTAAGAAATGTGAACCTGTATGACCATCTTTCTAGTGGAACACAAAGGAGGTGTTTTGAAGAATGTTCTCATTGCCTTTTTTCTATACAAAGAAAGATTACCATGACCAGAGGTTAACATAAACTGTATAAAGTACTATAAAGGTACCATAAAAGTACTCTGTTTCCAGTATTTACGTCAAAAACAATTAAAGTATTCTTCATATGCTAACCTGAATGCCTCAGATTTCAGTTGGTACTTCACTGCCAGGGCACAATGAGATGTTGTGCCTCCATATGTTGTGCCACCCTCCATAAGCAGACTGACGGGTAAATTGACCAGTTTGCCATATTGATACGTGCCATATTGGAGGGATGCTTCAAGAACTCTGTGATTCATCCAAAGACTTTGATTATTGTATCATTCTTAATATGAATTGACCAAACCAGAGGAAAACAGTCCTGTACCTAGAGATCAACCAAAGTTTGTAGATTATTTGGTCCCGGAAACGTTTTTGTTTACATTGAAATGTCTGAATTGTGATAGAAGAACCAGTCCCATTTTATAGTAGATATCTTTAAGTACTATGTATTAAAATTAAAATACATACAATGCAATGTACTTATTGTGTAACTGTTGTTCTTCAAAATTCTATTTTCCCATCCGGGTCTAACGGGGGCAACAGAGAGAGACTGTGGGTGGCTGGGGTTCACACTGTTTCAAGTGAAGTTGTCCAGTTAGAGTGTAACGCGCAGGGGTGGAAAGAGTACTGAAAAATCATACTCAAGTAGAAGTACTGTTACTTCTCAAAAAATGTTGTGTGAGTAGAGCAAAAGTAGCTGTCCTAAAAACTACTCAAGTAAGAGTAAAAGAGTAGCTCATTTAAATAACTCATGAGTAATGAGTATTGAGTACCGAATTGCAAAACATGTGCACCATTATAATGAACACTGTGTGCCAACTTTTAAAGTACATCACATATCTATGATAAACACTACACGAATCTGATTCCAAAAAATAAAAGGGAGATATGATAACAGAAATTAAAAGTTTAAAAAGTTATTTACAATACACTGATCACCATTTTAAATCGTAATGTATGAAACAATTACATTAAAATCTGTTTATTTGTAGGGTCTAAATTACCCTTATTGCTGACAGAGCGATACTGTTGTTCATAAAACATGTTCATGTTTTTGCAAAGAATTAAAAAATGCTAAATAAGCAGTATCACTTTGCACGTCATGTCCTGCAAAATAGTGGAGGTAGAGCAGTCATGGGAAATGTTGATTGGTACAGGGGCTACATCACGCTTAAAAGGAGTAAATGATGAGAGAATTTTCATTTTTGGGTGGATTATTTCTTTAAGTAGCACATGGGGGGCCACATTGTCCTCCTTTTGAGATACAGTGTTCAACATAGATTTAGTTCTTGTATCTTTAAAACCAAGAAATAGTTGTGTTCTCATTCTTATGCATGATGCATAATTTTCTGAAGTTTGTGACTGGTTGAATGTTCTGCTGAAGTATTGCTCTGCAAATGTTGATACTTCTATATCTTTATAAAGTGTAAGCATAATTATAAATTATTTTATCATCTCTACTTTCCTGGTAATTATTATACCAATTAACACACTCTACATCAGGGGTCAGTATTATTATAACTAACAATATTTAAAAAAATATATTATTATAAAAAAATGTCACTGTTTTATTCTATTACATTACTACTTTTAAAGCTACTAAAATTATTCAGCCAAAAGTAGTGAGTGGTTTTCTCATTTCCTTGTTGTTGTTTGTGGCAGGGCGGTGGGTGGGGGCGGGTCGTGATCCTACACACACCCGGTCCCGTATTAGGCTAATCAAGCCTTCGAGAGGGATAAAGGTCGACTGCAGAGGATCGTGCGGGAGAGAGAGATCGTTTACGGACATGTCCGTCATGTGTGTGTTGGTCTTTTGTTTGAGTTTAAAATTAAACTATTATTTGTATCATCAAGCCGGTTCTCGCCTCCTCCTTTCCATTGAATACTTTACACTGGTGCCGATAAGCCGTAGTAGAGTTCTCGCCGATACTGTCCACCCCAACGGAGCAGCCGCGGCCATCTGCCGGGGGACGAGGAGCCCAGCCGCCTGGAAGAGGACGATGGCCGCCGACCACGAGGGAGGAATGTGGCAGTCCCGTAACTGTGGGGGGACTTCAATCTCAGACTTTTGTTATATTCCCGACATCAATATGTCATACCAGCATACCAAACTACAGTTTTCCATTTGGTCAGGGATGCTCACTCACAGGATTGTGGCATTTGTAATCCATCTAGCAACTCGGTAGCAACATACATTTTTCTAAAACACGCCAGCTTTAAAATTCACGTTTGAGGTATGGCTGTGTGTAATTTATGTTGTAGAACAATACCACAGACCCTGTTTTACTCATGACCAGAATATGAACTTATTTACTCCAGCAAAGTTATTTTTGTTCTCACAGGCTCACAGCTATCATCCAAAAAAGCTCTCGTTATGAAAACTCAAGCATACTTCGAAAATGTCTAACATCAGTTTGTATGTTTGTGCAGTGGTGATGATGGGGAGCTGGGTGGATGCTGCCACCACCAGCACATGCTCTTAGAGATGTCAACTGTTTTTCAGCTGTCAGACACATATGTGTAACAGAATCTGAAATCATCACACAAATATGACAAAATATTCATGCTGACTTCAGCGTTTTAATTAAGTTCAACAGCTCTGAAATTAACTCTGCTCTCAAAAAAAATTGTTAATTGATCTGCACTAAGTCAAGAGGCAGCTAATAAGACAGAGTGTGTCCATGTGCACTTATATAAAGTCCTGTCATTTGAATCAGCGAGGACTTTACTAACATGCATATATCACATTCATACATGCACAGCTGCAGCAAACGCTCCCCTAATAAGGTTGTTGTTTGATTCAAATAGCAAACTGCCAGGGGATATCAGACATGTGCACTCTCCAACAAAAATGTATGATTTATACACAACAATGCACTTTCTATATCTCTATTATGTGACCCCCAAAAATACTTTGACACTAAAGTAACACTTTGGACACACACATATACACACATACACATATATGTGTGCATTTCTGAGGCATTTAACAACACAATATTTTACATTTTTAAACTAGTCACTAATTTCCCTTCCACTTTCTCTCTCTCTCTCTCTCTCTCTCTCTCTCTCTCTCTCTCTCTCTCTCTCTCTCTCTCTCTCTCACTCTCTTTCTCTCATCCCCTTTCGCTCCGGCTGTGCACAGCTGTACCACGGCACATATGCACATTCTCTCATGCTCCCTGTCAACATTGCGCTTCCTCAATTTTCCACTCAATGTTTTTGTCGCTCCAGTTTTTTACAAGCTGAAGACTAGTCATCATACCTCTTATTCTGCTCATCACACTCTCTATTCATCTCCATATCCATGCATCCTCTGTAATCATTTTACCATTCTCATTTCCCTGTCATTTGTCCCTGTGCTCATCTTTGTCTTGTTATTTGTGTATCTTCTCCACTGTTCATTTACATAGAAACCATTGTTCTTTCTTTTTTGTTCTTTCTCTAATGGAGGCAGAGGCACTTTACAGTTTCAGAGCGACAGAATGCGATGAGCTCAGTTTCCAGAAGGGTGACATCCTGAAGGTGAGTGTTAGTGTGTGTGTGTGTGTGTGTGTGTACATGCTATTGTACCATGTGAACATGGTGCATGCCTGAATGTATAAGGATAACTCTCTGCATGCTGTACTGTATATTTGCAGATATCTTTACTGGAACAGTCAGGCAGTGAGTCAGTGTGGTGGGAGTGTGTGCGTGAGCATGGAGCTTGTTAAAGGGAGTTCTTGTGGGAACTGAGGAAGCTGGTATCAAATAAAGAGATATTTTATGACTCTATCTTAGGGTACATTTATTGTTTGAGAGTAAATATCTGCATAGGTACATAACCTGTACCTTAAAGTTTAAGAAAATTACTATTTCAAAATTGTATAATTAAAACAAAAAAAAGTTTAAATTTATTTAAACAAATGGTAAACTGCAGTTGTTTACTTTAAGGAATAGTTCACCCAGAATTTAAATTCTGTCATCATTTACTCACCCTCATGCCATCCCAGATGTGTATGACTTTCTTCTGCCAAACACAAGTGAATATTTTATGCAAGCGAATGGGTACCAACATTTTCAAGCTGAAAAGTGAAAAGCTGAAAAAGGACTTATATATTGACTTATTTCTCACCCACACTATCATATTGCTTCTGATGATATGGATTTAACCCCTGAAGTCATATGGACTACTTTTATTCAGCCTTTATGTGCTTTTGGAGCTACACAATTTTGGTACCCATTCACATTGTATGGACGTACAGAGCTGAAAAATTCTTCTAAAAATCTTCGTTTGAGTCAGCTGAAGAAAGAAAGTCATACACATCTGGGATGGCATGAGGGTGAGTAAATGATAAGAGAATTTTTATTTTTGGGTGAACTATCCCTTTAAGGTATATTTATACTTTATCTAACCAATTAAAAATTATCTTGTTGGTATAACCTAATTTGTCAGGTATATTTATTCTGATTAAATAACATTTCTGAAATGAACAAAACAATTTCATTTAGATGTTACATGAAGAAAATGTATTAGGTTACCTCACATTGTTACAGTTTATAAAAACACAAAACAATTCATAATATAACATGCAAAGTATAAAACCATTTTCCAACCAAAAGTGCATAAAAATTTAACCTATGACATTATATACTGTAAATGTGACAACCTGCCCAACTTAATGTTTATGAAAAATTGCCTTTTCCTGAGGACGTAGCCCAACATTTCAGTTAAAATCTACCTTTATTATTTATATAGGTGACCCTTGTCTTCATGCATCAGAGTGCAGTAAAAATATAGCAGAATTTTATCAAGTCAAGTAATAAATTTTTATTTGTATAGCGCTTTTCACAAACACATATCGTTTCAAAGCAGCTTGACAGGAAATCATGCATTAACAAAATAATACATACAAATTAAACTGTAATATCTATAAAGTATTAGAGTGCTCATTGTGTAGTTTGATTAAATATGAACTGTGTATACAAATTTAATAATTAAATAACTGTATTTTGAACACCTGTGAGCAAGCTCAAGGCGACTGTGGCAAGGAACACAAAACTCCATAAGATGTTGGTTCATGGAGAAAAATAACCTTGGGAGAAACCAGGCTCACTGTGGGGGCCAGTTCCCCTCTGGCTAAACAACATGAATATAATGCCAATATTAGTTATTAATGTGGAGTACAAGTCATGGTATAAAATTTGTAAATTAAGTAAGTGTTAAGGTCCGATGTTTAAAAAAAGGAAGAACTAAAATATTTTATGAACTTTAAGATTAATGACTAATATCTTTGAAGTCCATTCTGAACGGTGTTCTTTTGTCTATCTCAGGTGACAAATATGGACGACGATCCAAACTGGTACACAGCTGATTTGATGGGCATGAGGGGCTATGTGCCAAAGAACTATATCAATGTAAGACCGCATGCGTAAGTATCAAATTACAAATGCCAATGTAGCTTCACCCATGAGCATGCATGTGGCTTTATTTGTGAAAAAATACAGTGGGTACAAGTGGAAGAAACCTTTGGAGGAACTAACTCATCTGGAGAAACCCATTCTCCTTTCTTCAGCTTATTAGAATGATTTATGTTATATTTATAGCCATATATGGCTGGTGATGGAGTACAAGTGGGGACAGGTTAGTCACATGTCAGGAGTCTGTTATAGGGATCTTCTTGGAGTGTATCTCTCATTGTTTTGATTAATGTTTAATCATTAATTATGCGAACAGGATTACTTCCTGGTTTCTGTTGGACCGGACTTGTGTCTCTGTGTCAGTAGTGCCACAGGAAACGGTAAAAAAAAACATTTGAATTGATATAAAGATGTCTGATAGGAGATGAGACTTGTCATTGGATGTCAGGATACTGGAATATTCCATAGCAACATGTTGATTTCCAGTGTGATCATGTTTCATTAATTTACGTAAAAAATAAACATGATTAACCAACAACAGTTATGTTTATCACAACATTAGTATCCTAAAACCAAAACTATGGTTACTACAGTCTACAATATTACTATAGTAAAGCCATAGTTAAACCACGGCATTAGTATGTATGATATAGTAAAACTATAATAATCACAAAAAAAAAAAAAAAACTGTTGTCTAGGATTATCACTATGGTTTACCAAGAATATCATGGTTAAAATATGGTTAATGTAGTAAAACCATGTTAAATTTATTGCAAGGGGTAGAAAAACTATTGCGAGGGTACGCAAAACTTCTTGCGTGGGAACACAAACTATTGCAAGAGAATGCAAAACTTATTGTGAGGAAATGCAAACTATTGCGATGGCACACAAAGCTTATTGTGAGGGAACGCAAAACTTATTGCGAGGAAATGCAAACTATTGCGATGGCACACAAAGCTTATTGTGAGGGAACGCAAAACTTATTGCGAGGAAATGCAAACTATTGCAAGGGCATGCAAAACTTATTGCGAGGAAATGCAAACTATTGCGATGGCACGCAAAGCTTATTGTGAGGGAATGCAAAACTTATTGCAAGGAAATGCAAACTATTGCAAGGGCATGCAAAACTTATTGCGAGGAAATGCAAACTATTGCGATGGCACACAAAGCTTATTGTGAGGGAATGCAAAACTTATTGCGAGGAAATGCAAACTATTGCAAGGGCATGCAAAACTTATTGCGAGGAAATGCAAACTATTGCGATGGCACGCAAAGCTTATTGTGAGGGAATGCAAAACTTATTGCAAGGAAATGCAAACTATTGCGATGGCACATAAAGCTAATTGTTAGGGAACTCAAAATGTATTGCAAGGGAATGCAAACTGTTGCGAGGGCATGCCAAACTTATTGAGAGGGAACACAAATTATTGTGAGGGAATGCAAACCTTATTGTGAGGAATAACAGAACTTATTGCGAGGAAAAGCTAAACTTATTGTAAGTAAATGCAAATTATTACAAACGCATGCAAAACTTTTTGCAAGGGAACAGAATCTATTACAAGCGCACGCAAAACTTCTTGCAAGGGAACACAATCTATTGCGAGGGCACGCAAAACTTATTGTGAGGGAACGCAAACTATTGCGAAGGCACGCAAAGCTTATTGAAAGGAAATGCAAACTATTGCGAGGGCATTCAAATCTTATCACGAGGAAATGCAACACTTATTGCAAGGGAACGCAAACTATTGCGAAGGCACTGCCCTTTCCTCTAAGGGGTGCCATACTCTGTAATGGAGTTGTGGGAATTGCCTGGCATTAAACCTCATTGTGATGCCATACAACAATTGTTGTAGGTGTGGCCTTCCTGTCAGTATGATTTTATATGAAATTGCTGGGTAAGGAAATCTTGACTTGTATAACAGGGAATCTTTTCATATATTTAGGGTTAGACAAAGTCAAAGTCCAGATGTATTCCCAATAGACATGCTGTGTCTTGACCTGAATAGACCAGTTCATGCCTGAACCTACCACTTATTCTTAATTAAGGATAACTGAGGGTGAGTAAGCTTAAATTCCACAATAGCAATAAAAATTAAATGTTGAATTAAAGAAACCATTGGGTTGAAATTTATGCAGCTTAAGTTGCTTAGTAATTGCAGAACTTTATCCACACAAGGAATATACAGCAGGCGATGGATCATTTGACCATTGGTGTGAGTTTGGGACGTGACTATCTGTTTGAACAACCAAAGATAAATGAAGGAGGTTTCAACTTTAATGTTGTCAACAAATATTTGCTAAATAATAAATATGAGGAACCAATTCCTTTGCACTCAGTGACAAACAATGTGCAGCAGAAGTTCCCTTTCATTCATGAATATACATTATGATGCTGAACTGAGGGATGAGTTTATATTTTGCAGGTGGTTTGTGGGCGGAATATCACGACAGGAGGCAGAAAACCGTCTGAGGCCACTGGAGTGTGGAGCGTTCCTCATCAGGGAGAGTGAGAGCACTCCAGGAGAATTCTCTGTGTCTGTCAGGTCAGATACACTACTTAAAAAATTAAATCCACTTTCAGTAGACTATCGACCTCATTCACAGACTTTGATAACATATTTCCATAATTTAATTACCCTCTTGTTGTTTCAAACCAATATGACTTTTGTTTTTCTTCTATGGAACACAAAAGGCAGAATAATACACTCAGTCACCATTCACTTTCATCTTTTGCTCACACAATGAAAATACAGGTAAATGGTGACTGAGACTATCACCTCCTTCCTAACATCTCCATTTGTGTTCCATGGAAGAAAGCCATACATGAGGGTGAATAAATGATGACCGAATATTTATTTTTGAAGACCATACAGGAGACCACCAATACTTGCACTTCATATACTGTGTTAATTATAAAGGCTTGTTATTTTACTCTACTGCGAATTTAGTCAGCGACATGAGTGTACTTGCATTTGTTTGTGGGTGTTCTTGATACCCTATCTGGCTCTTCATTAACACACTCTAATTGGAGTGGAGTACATGGTAGTGTGTTGCTGTGATGTAATCCTTTAGCTCCCAGCACTTTGGAACCTATTTACTAATAAACAATTAATTAACTTTACAAGTAAAATGTAAACATTTTGAGTAACACCATCAATGAAGCATTTTGCTATATAATGCATAAAAAAGGTGTTTTGTTGTATGTTATCTTGAAATATTTGAACCACTGTTATAATATTTGTACATTTTCTGAAGAAAATTTGAGGGCTGCTTGCCAGTGCAAAACTGGCCACCTCATTGATTTGGGTGGCTGCCAGGGCTTTGCTATATGGTTGCTATGGTGTTTTGAGTTGTTGCTAGGGTACTGTTAGGTTGTTGCTTGACTATTCAAGGTGGTTGGCCCAGTTTAGTCCACTTTACATTAATTTATGACATTTTGGTACCTAAATATGGCTCTGGTCACTACTTCGATGTAAGTCAAGGGATTTTTGTTTGCCCATTTTATTGTCCTCTAGGTGAAAATTGTAAGTCTGGTTACTTAGAAAGGTATCTCTCATATACAAGTTGAGATATTGTTCATGTCTAGAGCACAAATGGTTACAGGACCCAAGTAATAGTAATAGAGCATAACAGTGCCCGCTGACTTTTTCTGTTGTCTTGGTTCCAGAAGTATTTTTCACATCAATGTTTTTCCGTAGGGATTTCATAAAATCCCCCATAAAAGCAATCAGCACCAAGGTGAATCACAACCTTACAAACTGATTTGAAACAAAAAGTATTTGAAAATCGGACAAAAAGACAAAGGTACAAGACTGTGTCCTTTCATGAGGGAATGAACTACTGTACAATCGTGTACAGAAGCATTGCGAATTATGTAATTTAATCTCAGTTGCTTCCAAGACAATCAGCACATGGCTTGCTATGCGCATTATCGCAGAGACTTAGATACATACCATACCATATACCATACGTGGAGGCAGGGGCGGATCTAGAAAAATATTTATGGGGTGGCGAGGAATTTTTGAGGGGTGGCAACATATGGCAGACTTATATATACTTAATTTAATCACGTTTATCACAGTTTGATTAGAAATAGTATGTACACACTAAAAAAGGGCACAGGCTGCCATTTACAAACTCATACAGACAAACTTAATCTCATGCAATCAATGTCTTGCATCTGTTTTCATGTGAAACAGTTCATATTAGGAATAAGTGACCATACAATGTGATCTTACTTAATAGGAGATAGAAGTATGATTGAAGTAAGGGCATTATTACCAGAAAGGCATTAAGGTAAGACACAGGTGATGACAGGCAGATGTGTGAGAGGGGAAGCAAACGCACGCAGCATTTGTACAAGAAGAAACTATACAAAGAAAAACTTACACATGAAGATCTATGGACTGAGCTATACTAAAGTGAGCATAAATACTCTGTGGAAATAAATAGGTCACGGCACTCAAACGAGGTACTGGACATCGCTTTAATTGTTTACTCAGAACACACATTTTTCCAAACTGATCAGTCTCTTGCTGCATTCAGTGCAGTCGGACATTGGAGATTCGCGCTCGTAAATTGTCAAATTGGCCATAACTTTTGATTCTTTGCTGCCAACTGGGGTGGCAGCAGGGGTGGCAAGGTATTCTTTTAGGGTGGCTTTTGCTACCCTATGCCACCCCGATAGATCCGCCCCTGCGTGGAAGCTCATGCTCTTCACTGTGGCATCCATGCAAATCTCTCCATGTGCTCCATTGAGAGCAAGAACCACCATATAGCGAGTAGCAACTGGGCCTATTGGTTGCTTAGGAAGCCTGGCTGGAGTCACTCAATACACCCTGGATTCGAACTCTTGATTCCACGTGTGGTAGTCAGCGTCTTTGCCTGCTATGCTATCCAGGCCCCCTTGCCACGATTTTCCCTAGTGGATTTAGTGTAGTACTTCACCAGGAATTCCGCTCTTGAAGACGATTAAAAAAAATTACGTGAATTGATTGCTTTCACAGAAATGTACAACATCATGGTAGGTCTGCCTTTTAAAGGTATAAAAGTTTTTAGTTATAACAATATTTTTTTCCTCTATGGAAAAATGAATGGGATTTTTCTTCCAAGATCCAGACTAACTAACTTTTGTCTTTCACTCCCATGCATTCTCTCTCTCTCTCTCTTTCTTTCTTTCTTTCTTTCTACCATACTCACACATAGGTAAACACACAGAGAAACATCTGTGCTTGCCTCAGGTACTAGTGCATGTTAATAGGCACTATGCTAAATGCTAATAGTACATGACAGGATTGGTTTAATTGTGCTGTAACTGTGCTGCATACTCTCTGTTCCTTGATTTCTCTTTCTTACTGGCACTGTCTCTCTCTGTCTGTCTCAGTGGAATTTTACGTTTTAGGTCAGGTCTTCAGAGGTGCAAAGCAAAGCGATCTAAAAATAATCCTTGTCCACCCTACTAACGTAAAATAACATATTTAATTCTACCATGATCTATGAGCTATAAATAAAAAGAAGAGGTATTAGTCAAATATACCCATTGAGATTAATGTACAAACAATGAATAGCGCCATACTGTACTCTCGTTCACCCAGTCATGACCCAAAGCTGTATTCTGTTTTATAAATATTTCAGAATAAAATGATTTATGTCAAGATATCCAAAGAAGAAATGCATTTTTGTTTCTATATGACATACTTTGTAATATATAGGTTATTTGAACCTGCAGAGAGTGACAAAAAGGACCATTCATTTTCATTTTTTCATTTTCATTTCAGGCTATAAAGGTTAAAGGGATAGTTCACCCAAAATTGAAAATATTTCCATCACTCGCCCTCATGCCATCCTAGATGTGTATGACTTTCTTTTTTCTGCATAACACAAATTAAGATTTTTAGACGAATATTTCACCTGTGCAATTAAATGGTGACCAGAACTTTGAAGCTCATATAGGACATAAAGGCTGCATAAAAGTAATCCATGTAACTCCAGTGGTTAAATCCATATCTTCAGAAGTGATATGATAAGTGTGGGTGAGACACAGATCAATATTTAAGTCCTTTTTCTTATTATCATAAATCTTATTTATTTATTTTTTTGGCGATTTGCATTCTTCATGCATATCACCACCTACTGGTCAGGTAGGAGAATTTATAGTAAATAATGGACCTAAATATTGATCTGTTTCTCCCCCACACCTATCAAATCACTTCTGAAGAAATGAAATTAGCCAATGGAATTGTATGGATTACTTTTATGCTTCCTTTATGTGTATTTTGGAGCGTGAAAATGTTGGTACCCATTCTTGCAATGTGAGGATTTACAGAGCTGAGGTATTCTTCTAAAAAATATTTGTTTGTGTTCTACAGAGGAAAGAAAGTCAAACACATCTGGGATGGATATCAGGGTGAGTAAATGATGAAATGAGAACTTTCATTTTTTAAACTATCCCTTTAATTTAAATACAGACAACATAATGCTGTACAATGAATAATGTGAGGGTGTTTATATCTGAGCATGTGAATATTTAAACTATGTTCGGTTTATGTCATGTCTAATAAATGTGATAACTGACTCAGTCACTGTTCCTAATTGTGCCCTTTTTTGTGTGATTATCTGCCTTATAATGCTCTCTCTCTCTCTCTCTCTCTCACACACACACACACTCGCACGCGCATCTTGGTGCGGCTATTCTTATGTGGACTGTCCGTAGACAATGATTTTTATATTGTACAAACTATAGATATCCCCAATATTTTTTAAGCAATTACAAACTGGTAATTAAAGGCTATAACGCTATAAATGTGCTTCATGAGGAAATTTCTATTGTAAAGTAATTACCCCCCCACACACACACACACAGGTCCACATCCCTAAGGCTGTTCCTTATTCGTCACTTTTTCTGCCTGAACAAGCAGCGTGTGTTAGAGCAGCCCAGATAGGTTAAGTGCAGGTGTGGCAGGGTGTCACCGCGTGATTAAAGCAACATGCCGCAGGCATAGGGTGTGCATCTGTGGCTGCATTTCTTGGTAACACAGAAACAATTGATAGCATTTTCTTTTCTTTTTTTTTTAAACTTCAGCAAAAAGAAAAATCGATTAAAAGGAATACTTACCATTCTATTCTAAAAAGTTACAATTCTGATTACTATTTGATAAAAAATACCCCAAAACATACAAATAAAAAGTTTACATTAACATAACACATTTACAGTGACACTCACATAAAGTTTGACTGCACTGCTCTTTAATTAACATTAATTTACAATTGAATATTCTCTTATAAATGTTTGTTCTAAGAGTTTGTTCTATACCTTTGCAGGAAAATGTTTAGTTCTCAAGCACAGACTTGTTTAAACCATAATTTGATTAAAGTTATTAAGATTGCACATTAATTGACTCTGAGCTGAAATGTCAAACTGTGATTTATTGGGCCAAACCTTTGATCACTGTTATACAAACCATATTAACATTCTTATCTTCCAGATATAATAAACTGGTAAGTTGAGCCAAGATCTGTTTCCTTATCTTTATAGTAAACAACTCTCAAACTTTCTTTCTTTCTCACTAGTTATGGGGACCATGTGCAACACTTTAAGGTTTTGAAAGATGGGCTAGGACAGTACTTTGTATGGGATGAAGTCTTTAGCTCCCTCAACCAACTGGTGGATTTCTACAGAATCAACAGCATTGCCAAAGAGAGGACCGTCTTTCTACAAGAGCCTGAGGGTTCACTAACTGTAAGAATAGTTGCAAATATGTAACCACACGATTACCATTATCACGCCAAGTAGAACACGCTTCAGGATCAACACCTTTTTTGGTGGTGTAGAGCAACATTCCTACAAAACAATCAGATTTTAGGGTCAGGGTTAGAAGTAGGCCTATGTTTGGGATGGGGTTTGAACAAAATTCTCATTGAATTATGTCTCTGTGATTATAGCAGAAGTTACTGGTTAGGATTAAGGTTAGAACTATGTGTGTTTTACCAACGTAGTATTCAAAGGTATTCGTGTAATGAACAGACACTGAAATGTACAATATCAATGTATTAGCAGCATCTAAAATTTTAAAACTTTTACATATGAACGACTTTAGAGACAAATCATTCAAAGTTTGTACATATTAGGAATGTGCCCGAAGCTGAATAACTTATTCGGAAATACACGAATAATGACTTTAAAATTAATAACGAATTCTACCGCATAATGCAAAATAATATTAGTTAGACTGATGATCTAATTTATTGTGTGCGACTCCAAAAAATAAATAAAAAAAATATTTTTTAAACCTTTTCAGCGAGATATATAAGAATATGTATCTCACTCGCTCTTCAATCAGGCCAGTGGGCAGTGTGTAAGTTGAGGGAGGGGTGAAGTGATTTCCTTCTAAAACAAAGTGACAGCAAGTCACTTGCAGAGAACAAGCACATACTGCAGGGCTGTGTAGGGCTCGAAAATAATCGCAATGATTTCGCTGGTGATATCAAATGAATCAATAATGTGAAAATCAACAATGATTGATTTTAACACAGTTTAATTTCCATTTTTCGAAATGCTCTCTGTCCACACTGCTGTTTTCAAGTGTTTTCCAAAAGTTGCTCATCCACAATGAAACTTGTAAAAACGCTTAAATCCTCTTACTGTGCATGCGAAAAATCGCCGTTCCAAGTACGGTTGGAAACGCAATTGTCTGCATGTTGCGTCACTGAACAGCAATTTCGAGTAAACTTTCCATCGCCTTTGAAGGAATGCAATGTACTGTATTGTTTATTCCCATATTATTGAACATAATCCTATCACTGGTCTACAGTTCACAGCAACCCATTTTGCAATTGAATTTGTCAATTAGTCTAAGGACTTGTCTAAGGACACATCAATGTACACCTGTGCAAAGTGACCAGCGTCAGGCGGACGCTTTTGGAACGTCTCTGAGTGGTGGTGGCGTAGTAGACTAAAGCACATAACTGGTAATCAGAAGGTTGCTAGTTCGATCTCCACAGCCACCACCACTTAATCCAGGTTGCTCTGGGGGGATTGTCCCTGTAATAAGTGCTCTGTAAGTCGCTTTGGATAAAAGTGTCTGCCAAATGCATAAATGTAAATGCATGCAAAATTAAGTTTGAATCTTTGAAAAACATGTCTTGAGACCCCTGCATTTGGATTTGTTCTCCATCAAGTTGTGTTTGTACGCAAGAACGTGTTCTCATCTTGTGTTGTCTGCACTTGGTAAGTGTGGTTTGTTCTCTGTCTGTATGAGCTGCGTGTTGCCTATACAGACAGTTTCGCTTACTGCCCCCTGAAGAAAACGGGTGGTACGCCATGCTTGAATTGCTCATATGGAAGAAATATTCATTATTACAGTCCGGGGACATGATTAATTGCATTTTGCATTTTTTTTTTTTAACTCATAATTGTTTTAATATAATTAATAACACTGAATTAACCTGTTAAATTGACAGCCCTAATAAAAATATTAATAATCAATATTAATAATAAAAGAAGAAATAATGTAATGAATTGCACAAGGCTTATTTGGATTATGGAAACTAATAGCTAAATAGAAAAATTTACAGTTAAAAATGAGCTTTTCATTTAGTTTTGACACAATTCCGGTTTAAGCTCCACCCACATTGGGCTATACATGGACACAGATACTGATAATGACTTCGATGCACACCGTAGGTTTTTTATATTGTATTTAGAGCAAAGATTTTAGTTCTGACCTGTTTGCTGGGGATTCATAATTATTTGTAAATCTCTAAAGTTTGCCGTTTAAATGCTGTCAATATGTTGATATGGTAGGTTTCAGTGTCCACCCATACCTGCTAAATTTGGTATACCCTTTATCAGGGTTGGGAGGGTTACATTTGAAATGTTTTCCACAACAGATTACAGAATACATACTGAAAATGTTTATTGTAACGTATTCCATTAGATTACTCAAGGTCATTAACATATTCTAAATACTCTGAATTACTTCTTCAGCACTAAATATTAAATGAAATATATGACAATAAAATGCAAAGTAATCTTGTCAGTAATCAAAATACTTTTTGAATGCAACTGTATTCTAATTACTGTAATTTAATGATAATTGTAACTGTAGTGGAATACAGTTACTTATATTTTGTATTTTAAATACGTAATCCCGTTACATGTGTTCCGTTACTCCCCAACCCTGCCTTTTACGCTCAACAGTGCTGGGGGGTAACTACCTTAAAGTAGTGACGCTAGTACTAACTATAGTTATAATCCAGGTGTAATACAAGTTACATTTGTGGCATACTGCTGTTTACCACAAAAATGCATTCCTTATATAATAAAAAAACAAAACAATAGATGTTGATCATGAAATGTTTTGGCACACTTTTGGCATTGAGATTTAAATGTCTCGTCTCTAACCACTGTGTGTATTTCTGTTCCAGAGGCCACGTCACGCTCATGCCCTCTTTGACTTCACACCTCACCATGTGACTCATCTGCGTTTCCTGCGTGGTGATGTTATCGACCTGCTTGACTGTTCAGATGCTCAGTGCTGGAGGGGGCGGTGTCGTGGCAGAGTGGGTGTGTTCCCACCAGATTATGTGCAGCCAATTTATCATTTGTAAATTACTACTTTCTAACTCACATAATATGTTAATTTTATTCCTAATAATTATTCAGTATGTTCTCATATTAAATCATACTAAGCTTTAAATGTCATGTCTTGACTAAGTTTTGGAGTATTAGGCTTGACTCAGGTGATCAAAGATGGAATTAGGCTCATGGGCCAAGTCATCATCATATTGTTACTAATTGTCAGCAGTGTGAGTGAAAGTATTTTTAAACTTCATTAGAAAAAGTGATGAAGTAACTAAAGATAAGTAGCTGACTATAGAAGCTATTTTTGGGCAATGCAATATCTTTTTACCATCTAACTATCAGATGGTATTTTTATTTATTTATTTTGCGATTCAGCAAATCTGGCACAAAATCAATGAGGATCTTTATTAGGCTACGTCTACATTAATCGTTTTTGAATTGCTCTCTGTCCACAGTGCCATTTTCAAGCATTATCCAAAGGTTTCTTGTCCACACTGAAATGTATCAAAATGAAAAAAATCCCATCCATCTTCAACCGCTTATCCGAAGTCGGGTCACGGGGGCAGCTGCTCCCTTTACTGCAAATGCGAAAAATTACCATTTCATCGTCGGACATCAATTCCGAGCAAACCTGTTGCCTTTGAAATAATGGATTGTGAAGGTTGTACTAAGTAACATTTATCTTAAGCAATGCTATCAAAGTGTGTTGCAGGCACAGCATCGCTGCTACAACATGGGCAGCCATCTTGATTGTTTTCAGTTGAATGGATCACATGACTGGGTCACATGACAGCAAATAAGTCATCGTTTTCGACTATCTCTGTTTTTCCTGTCCACACAACAATGGAAGGTCAAAACGTAGAGAAAAAGATGCATTTTCAAATGAAAACATGAGCACATTTTTATGTTTCCATTTGTATTTTTATTATAAAACTACCATCTAGTTACTCCCTGCTGCAATGCTTAACAAAACATGAAAATTCACATTACTGTATATTTGGCAAATTTTTCAGTTAATGGACCCAATTTGTATTCGGTGTCTTTAACTACTATTTACTTAAAGTATTAGTTCACCCAAAAATGAAAATTCAGACATTGTTAACTCACCCCTGTGTGTAACGTTTGATAGGGAGAACAAACAGACCCAAGAGCTGCGGAAACATTTATGGAATTTATTAATCACAAAAAGCAGTCAGCTTAATACTCAACATCAAACAACAATCTAGCAAAGATACTGAGAACACGACGGGCTTAAAAAGGGCATGAATTAGAGGAGAACAGGTGTTGCTCGGCATGCTAATCAGTGGCATGATCAGCTTCCCCCTGGGAATAATCAATGTTCCCATGGAAATTCCAATCTTGCTTGCTGGCTGTGCCTGTGAGACATGGGGGAGAGAAAATGACAAAGCAATCAAAACAAATAGGCGAACTCACCTGAGCCGTAACAGTACCCTCCATTCTGCCCGCACACGTAAACTGGGGTCTTAGCCCAGTGCCGGTCAGCTGACTTCTTAACATTATAGTCCATATGAGGGATTCTCTGGTAGCTTTTCAGGTGCATCAGCACCTCTGGATAAAGGCGTAGGTGGATGGAAACTATACGTCAGGTTCTTGGGCGGAGAACATAGTGGGCTGAGGCTTCACTGGAAGGGTGATAACTCCATAGATGACGACTGCAAGGAATTTTGGACGTACTCGACCCAGACTAAATGATCGCGCCAAGAAGATGGATTATGGGAGGGCACACAGTGCAGGGCCTTTTCCAGCTCCTGATTCACACACTCTGCTTGCTCATTTGTACAAACTCACCGTAACTCCCAGCTGTCGACAGAACTCTGCCTAAAAATGTGACACAAATTGGTGGCCTCTGTCAGACCCCACATTGACCGGAAGTCCATGAATGTGGAAAACGTAATTAATGATGGTAATTTGGGGAGGGGAATAAAATGAGCCGCCTTCGAGAACTGGTCCACTACAGTCAAAACGACTGTTTTGCCACGCGAGGGGGGGGAGACCAGTTACGTAATCCATGGCTATGTGTGACCAGGGTCTCGAAGGGACAGGTAGCGGCTGGACGAGCCCAGCTGGGGGTTCACAGGATGTCTTATTAGTCACACAATTGGGACAAGCGGCTACAAACCGACGTAAGTCCTGCACTAATTATGGCCACCAGAAACGCTGTCTAATGAGCATCTGGGTGCATGTCGCCCCTGGATATCAAACAACATTGGATGAGTGACCCCACTGTAAGACGTCCATCCAGGCAGATCATGGAACAAATAACTGGCCCGCTGGATGTGGCGGGGGCACGGTGTTTCATAGCGCAGCACGAACACGCCAGTAACCCCTCTCCTACGGAAGAGCGATGTGTTTTAACCAGACAGGAAGCAGCAAGATCATCAGGGCGAGCACAATAAAAACATGGTCCATTATTGAGATGTCGCTGTTTCTCCCTACTAGCGATTTGCATAGGCTCAGTGTCGGGCTGTGATACTGGTGAATTTGCTGAAAAAGCAGAATGAGTGGGAGGATCAGCAGCCAGGGTGGGTGGAAAGCAGCGTAGATGGTGGTGACGGAGTAGGATCAGGCACTGATCGACTCAGATCAATGACTCAAATCCTGCACCAAGTCATCGAAGCGCGGAGGCAACTCCAAAGAATAAATCTTGTCCAGAATATTGTCGGAAAGGCCATGCAGAAATCGTTCCCACATAGCATGGTCATTCCACTCTCAAGAAGTAGCTAGGGTGCAAATTGAATCGCATAATCGGAGACTCTTCGATCTCCTTGAGACAGTCCCGATAAGATCCTCGGAGCCTCCCGACCTTGAGCTGAGCGATCAAACACTCGTTGGAGTTCTGTGGAAAAAGCATGACAAAGCACAGCAGGGAGGTCTGTTGTCCCATAAGGCAGTGAACCAACCTTCCGGTGAAGAGCATAATAATGCAAGCCACCTTCATCATATCCAAAGTGAAAGTGGAGGGCTGCAACATGAAAAACAGGGAACATTGTGAAGGAAATATGCTGCAGGATTCAACCTCACCTGAATACAGGGCTGGAGGGTGAATGCGTGCTTCAAAGGAAGATAAGGAAGCCTCCTGAGGGGGCCCAGCATCAGGAGATAGACGGAGCTGCTGCACTACGGAGGTGACCTCAGCGAGCAGCGAATCTATCATCTCAGGGCCCAGTTCGAAACAGAGATCTGGTCCTTCTGACGCCCCAGAAGGGCTCCCTGCTGAGAGAGGGCGAAGCGAAGGCTAGGTCCATACTGGCTAGATTGTTCTGTAATGATGTGATAGGGAGAACAAACAGACCCAAAAGTAGAGGAAATGTTTATGGAATGATGCTCAGGAACAATCCTTTAAAAGTGTGTTCGTAGGATGTATGTGTGCATTGTGGAAGTCAGGAACCGATTCGTAGAATCCTCCATTGAAGCTAGTGAGTTGCAGAACAGTGCCCAGCTGATGAGGGCGATACTAATCCCGACACGCGGGCAGAGATGAGGTATACTTCCTAGAAGACCAGCTGACACACAGCAATACGGGAAGGCAACCACACACCTGACACATGGGCAACCAACAGGGACACGAAACAGGACCAACTAGACAGAGAGAGCTAGGTAAGCACTCAACATCAAACAACAATCTAGCAAAGATACTGAGAACACGAAGGGCTTAAGAAGGGCGTGAATCAGGTGAACTCACCAGAGACCTGACACTGTTGTTATAAGCCAATATACATTTCTGTCTTTTTTAACATAAAGGGATACATTTTTTTAAATATTTGTTCTCAGTGATGACATACAAAGGCAGTTTATGGTAACCACCTCTTCATGCTTCAAAAGGACTCAAAAATATAATTTAGAAGTCTAATAACTTATTCAATGAGACTCATGTTTGTTATGCAAGTATACAATAAGGTTTGGTGAGAAACAACCTGAAATCGAGTGTATTATTTAGTGAGTTTCTGGTACCCCTCTTGGGTAAGATGGTGCCCCCTTAGGGAGTTGGTGCCCTACACAAACTGTGTAATATGCGTATAGGGAGTGGCGGTACTGGTATCCTCCTGTAGCCTCCTCCAACACACTTTTTGATTGAGAAATGCGGTTAAAACAAATAAGGTTGGAAATGTATCTATTCCACTTTAAACTCTTCAGACGTGTTTGTAATTTCTGGTTTGTGTGTAGCTATGTTGTGTTTTCTGTTGTTAATATCACTGGTGGTCCTGTTGAAGCGAAACAAAATGCTTGAACACCCCATCTCGCACTTGCTGAGAACAAGAGAACACATTTTTTTTTCACAATTTCTCGCTTTATGTTAAGAAAAAGAAAGAAAATCAGGAGTGAGTAAACAATGACTGAATTTTCAATTTTGGGTGAACTACCCCTTTAGGCATTTAATACAATGTACTTATTATGTATATATGTGTTGTTGCATTGTACTTGCATTTCAAGTACCTGCATTTAATTACAGCTGTAGTTACACGTTTTAACCTTACCCCTAACCCTAAACCAAACCCTATCCCAACACTTACCCTAAACCCTAACCTTAACCCTTGTGAGAATTTTGCAGAACAACATGTAGTTACACAATAAGTACATTGCATCGTATGTGTTTTAATGTTAATATAGTAGGTGACAACAACTCAACAACTTTTGGGCCAGTTGCTATATAAAATCCCGGGCCGAATTTCTCTTCCCATTCCAGCCCTTGATATCAGTATCATATATCAATTATTCTGATTTTAAAGTAATAATTAAACCGTTGAAAAATTTATCACATTACTGATTGCTTTACTTTTAAGTTAGGGGTCTGAGTAGCTCAATGATTATTGACGCTGACTCCCACCCCTGGAGTCGCGATTTCAAATCCAGGGTGTGCTGAGTGACTCCAGCCAGGTCTCCTAAGCAACCAAATTGGCCCGGTTTCTAGGGGGGGTGGAGTCACATGGGGTAACCCATGCCATGTCACGATTAGTGGTTCTCGCTCTCAATGGGGTGTGCGGTAAATTGTGTGTGGATCACGGAGAGTAGCATGAGTCCCCACATGCTGTGAGTCTCTGCAGTGTCATGTACAGCAAGCCACATGATATGATGCACGGATTGATGGTCTTAGAAGCGGAGGCAACTGACACTTGTTGAGTAACCGTGCCACCACGAGGACCTAGTAAGTAGTGGGAATTAGGCATGCCAAAACTGAAAAAATAAAAATAAAAAAAAGTAACTTTCTAAAATACATTTCACAGAAATGTCTTTTCTTTTCTGCTCAACAAACTCAAAATAAAGTCTACCTGTAAACCAGTAAGTGTAATCTGATTACAAGAATTTAAAATGTAATGTGATACAAAAGTTAAAAACTAATCAGATTACAGTAACTAATTACTTTGTAATCAGATTAAACCCAACAATGGTTTCTTACAAAGATAAGTTTCTACATATTATTCATATTTAAAGATAAAAAAACACTCTGTTTGCTTCATTATTTTTAATATATCATTTTTTTCATTTGCATTGTCACAATAAAATAAACAATTAATAGAAAGCAAAAGGATAATTATGAGACAGCCAGAAATATTAAACATTTAATGTTTCATGTAACCTCTGTAACATTCTATTTTTCTGTACATCAAATAATTTACAAGCTGTTTACTTAGAATTATATAATCTATAGCTATTCTCATGCTATTATATCGATTAAAAAGGCGCATATTACGTTATGTATCTACAGTACAGTAAATTACTGTTTAATCACTATTAATTTGTTTCAGAGAAGCAAATCTGCACTAAAATGTACACCCAACCCTTTTGGGAGTATCTGGCAATGACTGATACTCCCAGTAAATGGACACCAAGATCTTAATAAATGCATTTCATTTTGGCTTTTAAACAAACCTGAAAGTTATAAATTTCCAATCCACCATGAGAAAAATCTGTTGCCCTATGCTCAAAGGCAAATTTACACTTGTTAAATGTACAGCATATACATTTTATGAAAAGCTAACTGAGCAACCTTTAAAACCTATTAAAACATTATCTACGCTACCAGTCAAAAGTTGGGACACACTGAAATTATGCTTATGCTATTGCAACAAGTACCTATGTAAGAATTTATTTGCAAACCTAAAAGCTCATTTTAGATATAGGATTAAAATACATTTGTTTAATATTTTTGGTCAATACCTAATTCCTATACTTCCATTTGTGTTATTTCATAGTTTTAATGATTTGACTATTATTATAAAATGTGGAAAATAATATTATAATAAAGATTGTGTATATACAGGGGGCCTGGGTAGCTCAGTGAGTGAAGACACTGACTACCACCTCTGGAGTCATGAGTTCGAATCCAGGGCATGCTGAGTGACTCCAGCCTGGTCTCATAAGCAACCAAAGTGGCCCAGTTGCTAGGGTGGGTATAGTCACATGGGGTAACCTCCTAGTGGTCACTATAATGTGGTTCTTGCTCTCAGCGGGGTTCGTGCTGAGTTGTGTGTGGATGCTGCGGAGAATAGCATGAGCCTCCACATGTCTCCGCAGTAATGTGCTCAACAAGCATTCCAAATTGGGGAGAAAAAAAATAATTATTGCATAGATACTGTATGTGTCCAAACCTTTGACTGGTAGTGCTTCTCCAGTATGTACCCTACATAAATAGGTATCTGTATCATTTTTTACAAAAACTATTTTGGGTATTGCTGTATCTAATGCTGATACTGCATCATGATTCAGCCATTGTAATGACACAATTTGAACCAATCATGCAAGTATCCGTTTTTTCATTAACAAAGGTAAATAATAAGTAAAATCACAAAGGTGTGCATCAGACTTCTGGAAGAGCATGGTGATGAATGTGTAACGAAAGCAAAAAAAAAAAAAACAGTGTGCGTGACTGTTTGTGTGGGTATGTTTGCCGGTTTGTTATGCATAGTAAGCATAAAGAAAGATGTTAACACACATGAGAATGATGGCATTAACACAGCAGAAGCGAGACCAGAAGGGATCCTCTCTGGCTCTGTCAATCAATAGTGGTGGTGTCCCAGGTGCGGAACGGCCTGGTCGAGGACTACAGAACCCAGCGGTGCGGACACACCTTCCTCTACGCAAAGACTCACTGCCTGTATTGAGAAGAAATTTGATAGAGAAAGAGAAATATGAGATGGGGCGGAAGGAGACTGAAATCGAATGGTTTTGATGGCATCCCTTCATTTACAATGGTATTTACATGGTACTCGAAGATACATCAAAGAAGTATTGTAATATTTATTTTAAAGAAATATAGTATACTTTTCAAGCAAAACATTTCACAACAAAGTTTGCTATGTTCTTAAAAAAACACATCTAGCATCATTTGTTTTTAAATGCCACTTTGTTTTGTATTTTTAATGCAATGCAATAATATTCATGAATTTTCTAGTTTGGCTTAAAGGTGCACTCAGTAATTTGTTCCTCATTAAAAAAGTTTAACTTTTAAAGACATTTTCAAATTGTAATTTTGCAATATATGTAGAAAATCATGAACACTCACATTAAAATGAAAACTCCAGTCATATCAGTCACTGTATTAAAACTGTTTTATTCTACATGGAGAGGGTCCTCACATGGGGGCTTCCATGTTAGAATCACATGACCAGCTGAATTCTACTCGCTTAATCTCAGTAACCCTCCTGTTATTTGACACTTTCACTCATTGATTAAAGTAATCATGTCTGACTGTGAGCACTACATTTCTTCAATGGCATCTGAAACTGAAAACTATTGATATTAAATAATGCCGCATCCAAACCGCAAGGTGTCAATGTAAGTCCAAGGTGACAAATAGACAAAAAGAAATTGTTAAAATCTGATTCAATCATACGCTGATTGGACACGTTCAAACATGGCACGTTGCAATCGTTTACATAAGGCGTTAGGCAAGTTACAAAAAAAGTAATCACATTACTAATTACTTTATATTTAAGGTAATTTTTAAGAAATAAGTTTAACCCATGTAATGTCCTTAAATGTAATGTGTTACATTACATTTTGACTAAAAAGTCATTATATTTCAGTTGATAATTACTTTTAAATCCGATTACACCCAACACTGGTCACAAGAGATGCAAGAACCAATAGCGTTTGACGTCATTACTGTTAAACCTTGAGCGATGCATCTTGAGGCACCAAGTTTGCATTACAGAATAAAAATCATTAAAAAAAAAACAGATTTTGAAAAAAATCTAACTTTAAAATCTATTACAGTGTCATGATTTGCTATTTGCTATTGCTAGTAAGTGGCAAGTGGTGTAAGGGGGAGGGACATTCTTAGAAAGCATTTAATTAGACAAAATATTTGAGTTCAAGATGAGTCATCAATATTTTTGGTCAATTTTCACAGAATATTTTTTTTTTTTAAATTGCCATATAAATGTGTTTACCTCTGAATAAACAGTTTTTATTCAAGTCAAAAGTATTATTTAACTGAGTAGTTCGACCAAAAAATTATAATTCTCTTACTATCTCTCTCTCTCTTTTATTCACCAAAACGCTTCACTTTCGCCCAGCTCTCCTAAGCATCTATCATAAGAGAAGCTTGTTTGTCATGTTTGCGTTGCTTCTTACCCAAAGCAATTGTTTTGCTTCAGAAGACATGGATTAAACCACTTGTTTGAATTACTCCTATGCTGCCTTTATTTGCCAATGGGGTTAAAAAATTAACTTAATTCAAAGGGGAAACAAGTTTATTTTTCTTACCCCATTGGCAGATTTATCTTTCTTTCCTGTTTTAAGCATAAAGTTTACTACATTTGGTCAGATTTCTCTGAAAACAAGACTCAATATCTTGCACCATTTTGCTGGTCAGATAAATATATATTGTTTTAAAGGGTTAGTTCACCCAAAAATGACAATTCTCTCATCATTTACTCACCCTCATGGCATCCCGGATGAGTATGACTTTCTTTATTCATCAGAACACATTTGAAGAAAAATAGAAACATATCTTGGCTCAGTAGGTCCTTAAAATGCAAGTGGATGGTGATAAGAAATTTGAAGCTCCAAAAAGAACAGGCAGACAGCATAAATGTCATCCATACGACTCCACTGGTTCAATTAATGTCTTCTAAAGTGAAACGATCAATTTTGCTGCGAAAAAGATTCATATTTAAGTACTTTTTAACTATAAATCTATTTAACTTCTGCTCAGGAGTTTTTCACAGGGGTGGCCGGGCAGGGGCCAGCGATCAGTCTGTGGTGGCACAGACATTTTCGGCCAGTAGGCCTACATGATAAGTATTGTGCACAAAAACGGCAATTGTGAGTGGGGCGGCCAATGGGGTGCCCCTAGCTCCACCACTGTTCACACAATCTCACGTGTGACGTATTCACGTTGGCATGTTTCACGTTTTTCTCTCAGTTGAGAGATTCAGGATGAGTACACAAAGCCCCATTGTGAGTAAACAAACACAGATACAGATCCAAATCAAAGCCAATGACACTTCTCTACAGTGTTTCACCAATTCAGTTGTAAACAGTAGTGCTCTTCCGGTTGTGTCGCATGTGTATCTGTTCTCATGTGAACACGCCAACGTGATTATATAATGCGCGTACTGCTGACCAGAAGCGATGATTTATAGTTAAAAAGTACTAAAATATTTTTCAACAGAAAAAGCGATCGTTTCACTTTAGAAGACATTAATTTAACCACTGAAGTCATATGAATGACTTTGGGCTGACAAGCTGTTCTATTTGGAGCTTCAAAGGTCAGATCAAAATCCACTTGCCTTTTAAGGACCTACTGGGCCAAGATTTTTCTATTGCTCTTCAAATGTGTTCAGCAGAAGAAAGAAAGTCATACGCACCTGTGATGGCATGAGGGTGAGTAAATGATGAGAGAATTTTCATTTTTGGGTGAACTAACCCTTTATTTAGATATTTTTAATGGAAAACAAGACAAAAATACTAATTAAGAAATATATTTTTTTGCAGTGTACATCTTTCAAAGAATCTTAATTTGTCTTCTGCAGAGTAAGAAGGTTATTCAAAATACAAAATCATACCAATAAGTCATATATTATGTTACACCAACAAACAAATTTTAAGGCTAGATCAGGTATAGTAGAAAGAAGCTCCTGAAGGTAACAATCGCAGATTACCATGTTTTACAGCGTATATGACCTCAAAGCTAAAAGACATGGAAAAATTTTACAAAAATCACATTTTGATTTCATGGTGTCTTTAAAATGTAGTAATGTATATAGTGATTTGATATGCCTTAAGCTGACAGCTTCTTTGCATTTAAAACACAAAGAAATTGACAACTGGTATTTTTTCAGTTCCTTGTGTATGTGTTCTCACGCCTGTAGAACTCGCTTTGTCAACTGATACACAGATGTAAAACACCACCACACCCCAATGAATAGACCACAAAAATTCTCCTGAGATCTATCATCAGGCCCTCTGCAGTAACTCCTCTCAAACCTCCATTCTGCTGCAGGAAACAGGATTAGTTTAGCTGTGTGTGTGTGTGTGTGTGCGCGTGCGCTCCATACCTTCTGTCCTCCGATTGAGAGTGGTTACTTTCTGTAAAGGTATTTCTCTCTCAGTGCTGTTGTCGAGTGTCCACCAGGTAAGATTATGTGTCTGAAACAATATAAAACATAAAACAAGCCATTCTACACATGCAAAATATTTGTATTTTCATCTAAACTCAGCTTGTATTGTATAGCATACTACCATACTATTCTAAGTATATCTGCTGTATACAGTATATGTATATTGTGCACTGCATGCACATTTTCTGTATGAATTGAATACATGAATATTAAGTTTGTAAAAATGTGTAGTATGCAACCAGAGCACACTGCAAAGAATACTGTATTCCACAATACAATTAAATCAACTTTACCTTCCATTTCCATTTCCACAAAATTGGATTAAAAGTGCAAAATAATAATGTATTTTTTATATTATGATAACTGGACGCTACTCACTGAAATATTTTGACAAGTGTATCAAGGTAATATGACAACAGTGTAGCATACTACAGTTTGAAACATTTATCACTGCGTGATGCAAACTGGTTCACATTCTATTTAAAAATAGTAAGCACTCAAAGGGATAGTTCAACCAAAATGGTAAATTCTCTAGTAATTTACACACCCTCATGCCATCCCAGATGTATATGACTGTGTTTGTTTTGTAGAACACAAACAAAGATTTTTCGAAAGATATCTCAGCTCTGTATGTCCATACAATGCAAGTGAATGGTAGTCAGAACTTTGAAGGTCCAAAAATCACATACCGTAATTTCCGGACTATTGAGCGCACCTGAATATAAGCCACACCCACTGAATTTAAAAAAATTATTATTTTGAACATAAATAAGCCGCACCTGTCTATAAGCCGCAGGTGCCTACCGGTACATTGAAACAAATGAACTTTACACAGGCTTTAACGAAACACGGCTTGTAACAAAAATAAATAAGCTTTAACGAAACACGGTGTGGCAGCGGGGGCGTAGTCAAGCGCCCGGGAGAGAAAAGCGGTAAGGGCGCTTACATCAAGTGCTGAAAACTGTCACACTGGTGTCAGTGTGACAGTTTTCCCAAGAAGGACACGTGAAACAGGGCACTTGACGTTCCAGGTAAGGCTTTTAATGACCACAGCAATGTTTACAATCAATTTTATAAAGTTTCTCAATTCTTGGTCTTCTATGCGCCAACACTAGACTGACGTGTGTCTGTCTGTCACTCACTCACTCTCTCTCTCTCACTCATTCGGTCTCTGCTGCCTTTTTATGCCGCTCTACCCACGCTTACTGAAATTAGACACAGGTGTTAGACATTAGCTCAGGTGTAAGCGCCCTTACCGCTTTTCTCTCCCGGACGGGCGCTTGACCACGCCCCCGCTGCCACAACGTGTTTCGTTAAAGCTTATTTATTTTTGTTTCAAGACGTGTTTTGTTAAAGCCTGTGTAAAGTTCATTTGTTCAATGTACCGGTCTAATGGTCTAATGAAAGCTTCATGCCGCCAAAAAACTGAGCACGTCACAGAATGTTTTTTTTTTTTTTTAAATAAAATTTGAAAGCGGGAAAAATCCATATATTAGCCGCATCGTTGTTTAAGCCGCGAGGTTCAAAGCGTGGGAAAAAAGTTGCGGCTTATAGTCCGGAAATTACTGTAAATACAGCATAAAATGAATCCATATGACTCCAGTTGTTAAATCCACATCTTCAGATGTGATATGATAGGTGTGGGTGAGAAACAGATCAATATTTAAGCCCTTTTTTACAATAAATTCTCCTCCCTGCCCAGTGGGTGGCAATATGCACGAAGAACGCACATCGACAAAAACAAAACATGAAGTATATGGCAGTAAAAGTTGAGATTTATAGTAAAATAGGACCTTAAAAATGTATTTGTTTCTCACCCACACCTATCATATAGCTTTTGAAGAAATGGGTTTAACCACTGGAGTCATATGGATTACTTTTATGCTGCCTTAATATGCTTTTTGGACCTTTACAGTTCTGGCCACCATTTACTTGCATTTTATGGACCTACAGAACTGAGATTCTCTTCAGCAGAAGAAAGAAAGTCATACACATCTACAGTAGGATTGCACGAGGTTGAGTAAATTATGAGAGAATATTCATTTTTGGGTGAACTATCCCTTTAAAAGCATTTATAATCTATTGTAGGCAGTATGCAGTGTTTACTGTGCAGTATGAAGTGCTCTAGCATATTTCCAAACACTGCAAAAGTCTTGTGACTGGACAGTTAAAGCTAAAGCATTTTATCCTATTGTTAATCATAATAGTCCTGTAACTATACTGTATGTGTTCTAAAATATATATAGGAGGGAATTAATTAACAATCAGTTGTGTGTTGTTTATCTGCACACATGTTTGCATTTTTCAGCACTTGATTCACTAAAGGAATTATGCAAATTAGGTAGCAGTGCAAACAAGGCCAAAAATATGTGGTAAAACTTTACAATAAAGTTGTATGCATTGGCATGACTTTGTTAATATGAACTAACAAAGATCAACACAGCATTAATTAATCTTGGTTAATGTAAAATGATACAGGCTTCAGTGAATTTGGCCTCTTTGTTTTGTGTGTTGGAATCCTATAAGAAAATTCTCATTAGGATCCTTTACGATTGGTTCCAAAATATGAATTCCAGTAGGAATTCTGTATTAGGATTAGAAAACACTAGGGTACTGAATATGTAAAATTATTAGAATTTTACCTGTTCTTCAGTGGGTGGTGGAGTTAGTAGACTTATCACTGCAACAACAAAAGCAGTGAGGGCGCAGAGGATGATGGCAAAGTGCAGGTAGTGTACTCTTCTTAGGACGGAGGGTGCAGGGTCAAACACACCACAGCGTGGAGGAGGGTACACAAACTCTAGGACCATCCGAGTCAACCCCACCACTAGACCCACCATTAAACCCCAGAATGCTCCCTACGTACATAATATCAACAAACACACATGGGAAAACTTTTCAGAATACCTCTCGGAAAGGAGATGCTTTTTCTAAGCTGCTCTTTTCTGAGCCTGATCTCATAAAAATTACGTGATTGTGGCAACACTTGAGGAAAAATGAATTACACGTCTTGCTGCAGTTCAGAAGTAAAATGTCAACTGAGTGGTGCTTAAAGCGAGTGTTAAATGTTCTCTAAAACTGATGAGCAGTAGCGGCCTGTGTATTTTAAGTCTGGGCCTTCAGTGTGATTCATGCCATTCAGAAAACACAGTTTCACAATGAATAAGGTACCCTATGCCTATGGACATCATACATTATGTCGCAGCCAACTAATAATACCAATTGACATTTTAAAAACACGCCCACGCATGAAAGCCAAAACTCGAAACATTACTAAATTCTAAAGCAGCATGATTGTTTTATGAAATGAACATCTCCCAAACTGAAATTAAAAAATCATAATTTTTCATATAAATCTACCAGGGAGGTCTATAACAAATGGAAAAGGCTATCTAATAATATTTGCTATTTAAATGTTGATTTCAATACATTTTGTTTTCGCCAGGTTACAGGGTTACTTTTCAAAACTCAAGCAGCCTTATTTACACTTAGAAAACTTCTGATGTTGCAATAACAATGTAAAAAGCACTTACCAATTTACTTGGAAGTGAAAATCAGCCCTCCTTTCCTGTTCAATAAATGAAAAATCTCAAGCTCATTCTGAACATCTCAGGTTTTTAAATCCACAAGGATGTCTTTCTCAATGGCGATAGTGGCAGTGATGACAGCTGACCCGTCAGTTTGATCTCGCACTCTTCGTTTTCGAATTACATCACTTAAAGTGTGATTGCGTCACTCAAGGCCAACTAGGACCCCATTTCCACATGTTAGTAAGATGTGTTTCGTGTGATCTGATCACATGTGGTCAGCCCTAAACACTGGTCTAAACAGGGTCTTAAACGTTTTGTGATTGGTTCACAAAAACCACATTCGAATGTGGTCAAAAACGCATGTGTCCACTTCGCATTTGAAAAGTAAACGCTAATCCGTCCTGTATGAGTACCGGCAACAGTGAAGCGCCACCCCTAATGTGTCTGATATCAACACAGTTGAACACCTGATGCTTTTGTAATACACTAAAATAATGGATAATTCTGCTTGATATTTTGCACTTGTGCTTGGATTAAATTTCAATCGCATCTGGGAGAGCGCCCCATTTTTTTTGCGCTTTCTTTGACTTTTCTGACTTTGTTACGCTTTAATATCATGGAGTAACACACTTATATAGCGATTGATGTATGTCGTCATGAAACAGAGACCCTCCCCTCCAAATCAAGTTGTCAAAGAGACACATTTAAATGATCAGGTGTAAATAACGATGTGTCTCACCTGACCGCATGTGATCAGATCACCCAAAACACATCTTAATACCAGGTGGAAACGGGTCCTAGATGGCCTCGACTGGGAAATATCCTAAAGACCACACCCATCAAGAACAAATAAATAAATATGATTGGCTGATGAGTATGACAATCTGACTTAACATGCCTATTCACTTGCACTGTTGAGGGATTCTGTAGAAATTCTGAAGGCTTAATGGTGTGGGGCTTAGACACGCTGCTTCGGCTAACGGGCTTGGCTCTGGGCTTCGGGCTTGTGAGCATCAAGGAATATATTCTGATTGTATTCATTAAAAAAATTTCCCTATTCATTTGTAGATGAATTTGGAGTGGAAAGCAATTGAAAAATCATAGGCAAAAAGGTGAATGAGAATGAAAGAATGAAATTTGTTTTATTTATTAGGCATGTTATGCCAGCAGAGAAGGCTTTGGTGGCCCTGAGAATTCGGCATTGGTTTTAAATAATGCTATATCGTGTTTTAAATCAACTAAAACTACCAAACTGTACCTCCCTACCCCAAACCTTAAAAATAGCTGATAGTGTCATAAAAAGCAACTGTGACATGAAAAACTTCATTTTGTGGTGCTTCTATGACACTTTTGAATTGCATGCTCTCCAGTCCTTGATTATATTCGAACAAGCTTATAATGTAAATGTAGTTGTTTGTGTAATGTAAACATTAAAATCAGCCTACAAGTTATGCACTAAACTAAAAATGTTTAGATGTCATAATATGAGGAACAGGGCGAAACGCTTTGACGAACTGATAATCTGCCATTTTACTCATGAGTAAAACTCATTGTGTGAAAGGAAATTAAATTAATTGTTGTTGTAGCACCTGTAGTGTTCATTTCACCAGGAATGTGTCGTGAGACATACAACAATCCAAATTAAAAAAAAATATTATATAAAACATTATATGTATATTAACGTGCTTCTATGAGACCAGACTGTCTTTTCATACAAAATCATTCAGTGACCAGGTGCTTCAAAAATTAAGTAACGTTAAAGTAGCCCATGACTTGTGCCCTATATTTCAAGTCTTTTAAAGCCATAAAGTTTTCAGTGAGAAATAGACTAAAATTGAAGTGTTTATTTGCTTAAAATCTTCCCCTTCTCCGTAGCTCTCAAATATCATTCACTCACATGCATATACAAATTTTTTTTGGAATGTTTTGAAGTTTGACAGCCCCAGTCCCCATTCACTTTAATGCATGGAAAAGAGCAGTTCGGACATTCAGCAAGACATCTCCTTTTGGGTTCCACAGAAGAAAGAAAATCTTATGGGTTTGGAAATGATGACAAAATTTCCATTTGTGGGTGAACTCTTTCTTTAAAACAGTATCATCCATTCTCTGTACCTGCTGTCAAATGGATGGCACTTACAACTATATACTAATGCCAGTGTTCCTTTTTGCACGTGTTGTGTTTCTTTTCAGCGTGAGAGACTGTTAAGCGATATGTCTTTATTATATACTTTGTTAATGCTTCATGCATTCAGGTATTTGAAGGATTCACCAAATGGACTCTGAGTTGAGCACCACCACAAAGATTCCTGGAATGACAAGCTCTTCTTTGCTAATTCAAGGTACTTAAGGGTGGAGCAGGTGGTGAAATTCCCCTGAATAGTCAAGAATATTGTCATATTTCATTTTGTTTTGCATATTATTTATATTGGTGTTTTGCCAAAGACACACTTTGCATATAGACCTTAAAAATGATATAAAGTCAAAAAGTTATAGAACTTCTCAACTTGTGTATTTATTCATGCACCTTGTTTGGCATAAACACAGTGATTCACACGCTCACACTTACACAAATATGTTTACTGTAACGATTTTTATTACCACAAGAATGCCATCGGGGCAGTAAAAGTTGCTTCAGGCAAGCTTCCTTTTCCTCAAGGCATTTTAAGCTTTCACAACAACACACCCTGAAACGTTAGTTAGTTTGCGGAGTTCTGTAGATTTCTGAAAAGATTTAAAAAGCAATTACACGTATATGAATTCTGACTACCTAAACTAAGTATTTCCTTAATGCCACAAGGGATGAGGGATAACCTTCAATTTAAAGACCCACCCAGGCTCAAAATGTTAATCAGCACAAGAATTCTGAAAGTTAAATGTTTTGTTCAACAGGACTTCATTTTTTTGTTTAAGAGCACATGCTGACTGTGTTACAGTCAATGGGAGAAATTAATGATCTATCCATCCATCCATCCATCATCCATCCATCCACCTTTCAAAATATTAAGGTATGTAGCTATATTTATAATCATCACTTACAAGAGAAAGTCATGTTGACTGACTTCAGTGTCACTTAGAGACATTCACACTCTTTGTTTGTTTGAACAGACAAATATGCACGCCCTCACTAAACTGCTGCATTAAAATAGCAAGGCCAGATATTCCACTTCAGAGAAGTGCCATCTTTGAATGCATGTGACTGTAAATGTCTTTATGTAAATACAGTCTTTGCGAGTATGTTTACTATGGTCTGTTATGTGTTCATTTATTGTATTTGTGTGAGCAGAGAAATGAAAGGAATATTTTCATTACCGCCTCATTTGTTCTTTTCCAGAAAATGGCCATTACAAATATGGCAGTGACAGGAGGGGCCAGATAACTGGTCACCGACTGGATGTAAACGTAGAGCTGACCGCTGTTGGCGCTCTGAAGAATCGGGATCCAAACCACACTAATCACCACCAGTATAACGGTCACTATCCTGAGAAAACAAATCGATACTCACTTTATCATCTTAGCTTTTTCAACAGTTCTCATATATGGAATATGAAAAGGGAAAGTTGTTGGTTAATCAGATTAATAAAGTCCAAATAATGAAAGTGAATGGTGGCCAGAACTTTGAAGAAGTGAAATGAAAGGTGTGGGTGAGGGACAGATCAATATTTAAGTCCTTTTTACTATAAATTCTCCTCCTGCCCAGTAGGTGGCGATATGCATGAAGAATGTGAATCACCAAAAACAAAAGAAGAAGAATGTAAAAGTGAATATTTATGATGAATATTACTTAAATATTGATCTGTTTCTCACACACATCATATCGCTTCCGATATGTACTGTAATTAACAACTGGAGTCGTATGGATTACTTTTATGCTGCCTTTATATTCTTTTTGGACCTTCAATGTTCTGACCACCATTTGCTTACATTGTATGGACCTACAGAGATATTTTTCTAAACATCTTCATTTGTGTTCTGCTGTAGAAAGAAAATCATACACATCTTTTTGGGTGAAATATCCCTTTATTTTTCTTTTCTTTTTTTTTTTTTTCCAGAAAATGCTCTTCAATAAAAATACATAAAACAATACAGGCTCAGGTTTTTCAGCTTAAATATGAGTTAATCTAAATGATCAATTTACCCTTTAATATCTACAGTAGTTCATATTGTTGCTGTTACAGGCTCAAGGTCATAAATGAGACTTATTTTCATAAAAAAAACGAATCATAGAAAAACACATGAAATTATAGGTGGATGACATGTGTATTTATGTCATAATGATTTATGACAGCTCTAGATTCTGTAAACAGCAAACACAAAAGGTGTCAGTGGGCCGCAGACAGTGGCACTTTCTGCCTGTCAATCGTTTTGTGCATTCTAATAGTATTGTAGTTGCAGCGAAATATTGAGGCATAATGCCATTTTTATGCCATGTTGTTCATAACAGTTGTCAGCTGAGGGCGCTATTTTGCTGCTGTTGTTTTTGAAAACAATTTCTGCTCATGATAGTGCCAATAAAGCTCATTTGGTATCTTTGGAGTGCAGAGTTTTGGAAAGATGTGGCATTTCTATCTACAATATGAGCTAATCTAAATGATCAATTTACCCTTAAATATCTACAGTTAATATTGTTGCTGTTACATGTTAAAGGTCATAAATAATTCTTCTATTTGTACATTTTATTTGATTTTTTTATAGACAAAACCATCAAATTAGAGGTGGATGACATGATTATTTGTCATAATGATTGATGGTTTTTACATAGGAGACACAATTCTACACCTGAAGTGCAAACACACACATACACACATACACACCTGCCAACCAGCAGCAGCTCCTTCTCAGTAGCACCTCTGCGATACTTCTTCCAGATATCCATGGTGAAGAGTGTGCTACTGCTGTTGAAGATGGAGGTCAGTGAGGACATCAAAGCAGCCATCATTACGGCTATCATTAACCCTCGGAGGCCTGGGACAAACATATTACGTGTCATTTCATGTCATTCAGGTCTGAAAGATTCCCTTCACAGTCGCCACTATTACATGGATGTCTGTTCATTTGCCATAAATCAATGATTTGAAGAGATAATGGTAACACTTTGTAATAAGGTTCCAATCGTTAACATTACATGCATTCGATATCATGAACTAACAATTGACAATATATTTATTTACAGCATTTATTAATCTTTGCTAATGTTAGTAAATAATAATTAAATTGCTTATTGTTAGTTCATGTTAGTTCATAGTGCATTAACTAATGGTAACAAATACAACTTTTGATTTAGATGCATTAGAATATGTTGAAATTAACATTTATTGAGATTAATAAATACTATAAAAGTATTGTTCATTGTTAGTTCATGTTAACTAATGTAAAAAAAAATGCAACCTTATTGTAAAGTTTTACCAATTTGATAAATGCACTGCCAGTTAAAGGTTTGGGCACATCTACTCATTTTTATTTCTTTTTTTATTACTAATTTGCAAATATCTAGTCACCAAAATTGTGAAATTACACAAAAGGAATGATAGGACTTCAAAAATGGTCAAAAGACAATCTTTCTTTCCATTTATATTCTTTTAATTATCCACTCTTTGTCTGGATTACAGATCTGCACTCAGTATTCTCAACTGAATTTATGTGATGCCATCTGAGTCATTTCGAATGCGTCCCTGATGCCGCTTTACCTTCACTATCCGCTCCAACTAATATATATATATGTATATATATATTTTTTTTTTATTTGTTGGCACTATTTATATTCTACTAATATATTTTCAAGCATTTAAGCAGTTTTTTTTTTTTAAGAATAAATATTGTTCACATTTGAAGATAAACAATTTGAAGGAAAAAAAACACAAATACATTAAGAAATTCTGAATACCATTCGGCATGAGCTCAATGACCAGTTTTGGGAAAGCGATGTTGGAGCAGCCCACCTCCGCACCACATACTTTCACACACTCCTCAGGGTCAACACAGGCCACTGTGTCTGAAAACACATAAAGGATGTACAAATAAACACACATTAGTGTACCGTGTTATATGCACCTCCTTAAAAGGTTTACAAATGACTCTTTGATATATACTATGTCACTGAATGATTACCATATCCATTTACCATGAAATTTACAAGGCACTCTAATTTACTTTACAGAATCCCACGATAAAGCCATGGAACATTAAAAAAAAAAGAAAAAAGAAAAAAACATGGTATAACAATGGTGTTTCCTTCCCTTTCTAATTTTTGGAAATTCCAGTCCACATTTAATTGAACTTCGGACAGACGTGAACTACACAAAGAAAAAATTACAAATACGCATCTGAAAAGTTGCCTATCCCTGAAGGTGATTGCAGGCTGTTCTTAAAGGTACTGTAAGTGAATTTTTCATGGAAAGGTATGCAAACATTTTTACCACTCCCTGAAAGACATTAATGAATAAGTGCTTTGCGATATCTCACCAGTCTCTGTGACAGCTCTAGACTCTGCAAACAGCAAACAGAAAATGTGTCAGTGGATAGTAGCGCTTTCTGCCTGTTAATCATTTTGCGCATTCTCACAATATTGTAGTTGCAGCGAAATATTGAGGCATAATGCCATTTTTATGCCATGTTGCTCATGACAGTTGTCAGTAGAGGGAGCTATTTTGCTGCTGTTGTTTTTGACAACCATTTTTTCTTGTGTCGGTCTCAGTAAAGCTAATTTGATATCATTGAAATGTGCAGAGTTTTGCAAAAAGGGGGGTGTGGCTAATCCAATGGCTCAGCATATCGAAATTCTAGAATGGCTAAAATTGCCTATAGCACCTTTAATGCATACTGTACAGTGTCCCCAAAAATTATTCGGACACTTAAAAATATGTGGATGTCATTGCATTAGATTATAGGTAACACTTAACAACAGTAAGGTTCTATTCATTAACATAAATGTGAATTCATAAACAAACAATGAACACTATAGGTTATTTTAACAGCATTTATGAATCTCTGAAAAAATGTTTAGTTGACTCAACCACCATAACGTAAGAAAATAAATAACTTCTACTCAGAAACATACATATTTATGTTTAACTACTAAATTTGCAATAATGTGTACAACACAAAATATTAATTATAAAGATGAACTTAGAATGATGCATAAAGTCAAAGATTTTAAGTACAACTAACTCAAACAGTCATGTACTGAACCAAGGTTTCTGTGGAATACCCATAAGCCATTGTGCCTGAATAATTTAAGCATGTTTGTTTGGTCAAAAGGAACCTATTGAGGTATTTAATTCGTTTTTATTAAGAATTCATTAAGATTTGAGCTCTTTTTGGTATTATTGATGATGTTTTACTGTAATTAGTTGTTTTGTGTCAAGTCACCATTAGGATGATTAGTGTTCCCTTTGGTGAAGTTAGATCCAGTTCAGTCCATGTAATTGTCAGGGTTGGGAGGATTACATTTGAAATGTATTCTACTACATATTACAGAATACATGCTATAAAATCCATTAGATTACTCAAGGTCAATAATGTATTCTAAATACTTTGGATTACTTCTTCAGCACTGGTAGATTTTTTCACTTGTTTTAACTATAAATACTCTGCCAGTACAGTAAGACAAAATACACATGTTAAAAATACATTCTCTGAAAAACCTAAATATCTTATGCAGTGTTGTTTCTAAATCAAGATCAACTGATTGATCTTGTTTTAAGGATTTTTAGATATTCTTACAGGAAAACAATACAAAATTGATTATCAAGAATATGACTTTTGCCCTAATATCAAAGGTCTTACTAGGGAAAAAGAAATTATGATCCAACTTGAATTTTCTTGATAAAAAATATGATCATGCCTGGTAACATGTGCATGTAAAATGGCTATAAATATAATTTTAGCATAGCATAAAGCTGACCATAAGTTGAATTTAATTAAAAAGCGTGCCATGATGCAAAAACGCTACATATATTTTAAGTAAATCCAACACGTAATTTTTTTCAGTGATCTTAGTTGATGTTATTTAAATAAAAATACAATTGTTCATTGTTAGATAATGTTAATTTATAGTGCATTATGTTAACTCATTCAACTTTTGATTTTATGTATTAGTATTAGTATTAGTATTAGTATTAGTATTAGTATTAGTGTATTGGTATATGAAGAAACTTACATTAAACAAGATTAGTTACATTTGTTAAAGTATTGTTCATTGTTAGTTCATGTTAACTAATGTTGTTAAATAATGATAACAAATGGATCCTTATTGTAAAGTGTTACCGATTACTAAATTTACATTCAAATCACGTGGCATCTAAAAACTAAATCCATAAAGGGATAGTTCACCAAAAACAGAAATGTATCTAATCATTTACTCACACTCATGCCATTCCAGATGTGTGTGACTTTCTTTTAACAGCAGAACACAAAGAAATTTTAGAAGAATGTTTCAGCTCTGTAGGTCCAAACAATGCAATTGAATAGTGATAAGACCTTTGTAGCTCCACAAATCACATAAAAGGAAAGTAATCCATATGACTCCAGTGGTTAAATCCATATCTTAAGAAGCGATATGATAGACGCGGGTGAGAAACAGATAAAAAAAGGCATTTTATTACTCTAAATCTCCAATTTCATTTTTACATCTTAAAGCCACACCTGGGGCCTGTTAGTTTTACTTTCACATCTGAAAGTGAAAGTGAAGATTTAGAGTAAACAATTAAACAAATATTTATCTGTTTCTCACCCAATGCTTTTATATCGCTTTTGAAGATATAGATTTAACCACTGCAGTCATATGGATTACTTTTATGTTTCCTTTATGTGATTTATGGAGCTACAAAGGTCTGATCACCATTCACTTGCATTATAAGTACCTACAGAGCTGAAATACTCTTCTAAGAATCTTTGTTTGCATTCTGCTGAAGAAAGAAAATAATACACATCTGGGTGTAACACTCACATGAGGGTGAGTAAATAATAAGAGAATTTTCATTTTTTTTATATATTTTTAAAAATATTTATCTAATGCAATAGTCATAGATTTTTTTAAGTGAGGTTTATTTGTCCAAACTTTTTTTGGGCCACTGTAAAAATGTTATAACGTGAGCCTATTCTGCAGCCATCAAGTCAGTGGTTAAAAAAAAAGAAAGGGGGAAGTTGTCTGTGTTTCACTTTCCTGTCACTTTTTTTCCCGGACACCCCGCCCCAAACCACATGTAACTGCTGACTCAACAGTCTAATATTCGACAGTCTAGTCTGACGCGTCATTGGCGCTCATTCACCACGATGTCCGGCCTCTTCCTCTTTCCAAAACGCTTCGTGGATCTACAGAATTAGGTCAAAGCGATACAAACGCACCGCATGGCTTACATTACACTACAAACTCAGGACTAAACGTAGAGCAGGAGACAAAACATTGAAGAAACTGTAAAACTTTCGTTCAAATCGCAACACTTGTGGCGCTTATCCGGCAACTTTTGGTTCTTACGCAAAAACGGATGTAATGGAGTTTCTGACAATCTGATCGTTCTTTTCGGTGATATACCGGATTTATGCTTTCGTTGGAGATCCTGAACTCCATCCGAAATCTGCCGCGTGTGCGTTATGCATGTGTGGTGTGTCTGTGCCCCTCCCGGTCAGGTGACAGAGGTGTGCCTAATCACTTGAATCTCTGGAGATGCTTTGTTCTATTCTACCTGTCGGTTTAGGGAAAGCTGATCTCCGGCTCTGCGTATTGAACTGCGTCCAGTACACAACTAGGACTCGGCTTCTGGCAAAACATGATCAAATAACACCAAAGGCCTCGGACCAATAGTACATATTTCTGGAAACAATATCACGTTTATTTCTATACGTAAACGTGTTATTTTGGTGCTTGAATTAACGCTGAGCCGCGCTATTTGAGGACAAAATTGTTTACGATATCGTCCAATTTGGCTCTGCCATGGAAACCGGTTTATCGCGGACCGCGAATTGAATTTTTATAGCCCTGGGAACTGAGGGGGGAAACAAATTTTAGGTTTTAATTACTTTTCTTTGGTTTGGGTACTTAAAAAAAATAAAACATTACCGAATAAAATAATTCGCTCTTTTTAATTTGCAAAGAATTCGGATCGCGTGAGGCAGCATTATGGCACACTCACAGGTTCAGTGCCTTGATGACAATCATGTGAACTGGCGTCTAAACGAATCCAAACCGGAGTTCTTATACAGCGAGGAACAGCGGCTTGCGCTCGAGGCGCTCATCACCAAAGGACGCGACGCGTTTGACTGTTATGTGAAAGAGCACGAACTACGTCCTTTCCTCTCGGAAACGGAGTTGGAGCAACTCCGCAGAACCATAGAAGATTACAAACCCGGTTCTGAGCACCAACAACCGTATGGTATGACAGAGGGAGATGACAGTACGGTGTCGTTACAGTACTGGCCCGACCGCTCTGATATCTCCTTACCGAATTTGGACCTCGGATGGCCCGATTGTAATTCTTACCGCGGAGTGACGCGCGTCAACGTGTACACGCAGCCGCCGGTGGACGGACAGGCGCATATAAAAGAGGTGGTGAGAAAGGCCATCGCTCAGGCACAGAAGGTAAGCCAGCAAATTAGAGAAACTTGTGATGCCCGATTGTGTGGCCAGTTTGTCCCATGAACACTTTATAAACTCAAAACTAAAGGTCCTTCAATGATTCTTTGCAGCACCATTTTGACTGTAGACTTCTTGAAGCTACATTATTCTATGGACGTTATAAAGTTCTTAATGTTTCAATATGTTCTTCAGATCAGAATATTGTTTAAAGGGATAGTTCACCCAAAAATTATAATTCTTTCATCCTTTACTCACCCTACATGCTCATCCCATCCTTTACTACATGCCATCCCAGATGTATATGACTTACTTTCTTCGGCAGATTACAAACAGATTTTTAGAAGAACAATGTAAGTGAATGGTGACCAGACCTTTGAAGCTCCAAAAATCACATAAAGGCCACAAAAAAGTAATCCATAAAACTTCAGTGGTTTAATCCATGTCTTCACAAGCGATATGATAGATGTGGGTGAGAAACAGATCAATATTATGTCCTTTTTATTTTTTTATTCAAAATGTGAAAGTGAAAGTGGAGATTTATATATAAAAAAGTGACATATTGATCCATACTTCAAAAGAAATTAATTCCGGCTACTACTCTTTTAATGTTTTTAGACATTTTCAATCAGGGATTTAATTAATCCTGGTTTACCATTAATAGTACATTTCTACAATGGCATCGGGAACGTCCAAGACAACATATGAAAAAAATTACTGAGTACACCTTTGAAAATGATTTAATTTTCCAAAGAACAGGAAATAACAAAGGTTCTTCTATGTAATAATCAACCCATATTTTTCAGAATTTTGAGAATATATCTCAATCGCATACACTGAAAAGGCAGCCAAAATAAACATTGGCGTATGTTTGGTTTATTTCAACATGACTTTTCACGTATACGCTGTTTAATTGTTTAAAAAGCTAACATGGAAATGCCAACAGAAATAATTGAGAACAACTAAAAAAACAAACAAACTAAAGATTTGGAACGTCCAAAGCTGCTCTCCCTTCATCTGTCCATCATCCTCATCTGTCACGTTTCCGAATCCCTTCTGGCTTAAAACTGACTCATTTGTCTTGTCAGAACATGCCAAAGCTAAACTCAGTGCTTCGGCCAATGACACATACCGGCACACATTTTTTTCCTCCCCACTGTCTTAAACACCCACACATATTTACACACTCACAAATACGCAGTCAATCAGAGAGATCCCTTAATACAAAGATATTTTGCACAATGAGAGCTTTTGATGACCTACGTGATGTAGAGGTTTAGGGTGTGTATGAGCTGTTTTGTGGCTACAGCATCATGATGTCTACTTAATAATGAAAACATACTCCATAATTACAATAGAACAGGAGTCATGACTAGTTCAAGTGTACTGTATGTATGGTCTATAATATATTGTACACTAATTCAATAATTCAAAACAATTTCCATATTGCATATAATTCATTGTTTACAATAAACATTAACTTTGCTTGTGTATGTTTTTTACTTGCAGATGATAGCAATAGTTATGGATGTTTTCACCGATGTGGACATTTTTAAGGATCTAATAGAAGCTGGATTTAGGAAGAAAGTGGCTGTGTACATTATTATAGACAATACAGCTGTACAGGACTTCTTACTTATGTGTGGGAGAGCAAACATGCACAGAGGACACCTCAGTGTGAGTTAAAGGCACTTGAAAGCATTTATGCACACCTGTTTTCGTCTCATGCACATCCATAGACTCATGTATAATAGCTCTTACAGCACAGCTGTTGTAGTAATCATAATAATCTAAATGGCTAACACTTAACCTTAAGGTTCTAGGCATTAACAAATGCAGTAGACATCGTGAACTAACAATGAACAGTCATTTTTTACAGCATTTATTAATCTTAGTTTAATTTGAAAATATACGATTGTTCATTGCTAGCTCAGAATGCATTAACTTGCACTAACTTATACTAACTTGTAATGCAAAATGAGCATGTGTAGAAATGAACATTAACCAAGACAACAAAAAAAAAATGCTGTAAAACTATTATTTATTGTCAGTTCTTGTTATCGAATTTTAACATGCATAACCTTGTGTTACCTTACTGTACGTTACACTGAAAAACCTAATAACTTGACTTTACACAATTATTTGAGTAAACCTGTTCCCCCATTGAATTGAGTAATGGGGTCTCCAAAATCGGTGTAATTAAGTTCACTTAACTTGGTGATTATATTGAATGAACATAACTATTTATGTTAAGGTAACTAGATGCAAGTAGACTCAACTCAGATTTGCGATTTAAATGTTGTTGTTCCTACTTAATCATTCTAATAAAATGGACTCAAACTTAGGTCATACAATAACACAGCATGGATAAAGAAGATTATAACTGATTGTAGTTCAGTCATTAAATAAGCTTATTTCTCCACAGAAATGCAAAGACACCTGCACTACAGTGGCACGTGCACAAGGAGCAATTGCAACTATTTAAATGCCCCATATGTTCCCTTTGACCAAGGAAACATAATTAAATAATTCAAGCGCAAGATATTATGGGTATTCCCCATTGTCTAAATTTCGTACTCGACAGTTTCAGTTATTTACACTTAAAATCTCAAAATCTGACATTTCAAGTAGTGTTTAATTAAGACTAATTATCTTAATCTTCGCTGTAATGACAACATTAAGGTTTACAGTGTACCTCTAAATCTCATGAATCATCCTGTTTCAGTAGGTGTGTAGTGTTGACACTGAAAAGTTTAGGCTACCTAACCCTAACTATTAGGCCTAACCCTAACCTTTCCCTAACCCTAGCAGAATAAAATGCATTCACAACAAAATTTAGATCTGAAATAGTTTTTTCCTTTTAAATATGGGTTTACAAGAGACAGATGGTGAATGACTGTTTTGTATAATATTTTAATATATGTGGGTTTATGTGTGTTTGAAAAACAATGTGTGTTTGTAGCATCTGCGGGTGCGATGCATCGGTGGTTTGGAATTCTACACGCGATCAGCTCAGAAGCTTCGTGGCTCACTGAGTCAGAAATTCATGTTTGTGGATGGAGACCGTGCTGTGTCTGGATCATACAGGTTTGTTAATGTGTGTTAATGTGTTTGTATATTATGCACAAACATGAATCTGTATATCTTAAATGCAGCCTAATCACACCAGAAACTAGTTTGTGTCTATAGGCTGATGCTTGTCCTGTTAGTAAATACTGTTTGCCTTGTTTTGGGAATTTATTTTGCTGGTGAATAATTGTAATAATACATTTGTTTTTAATGATGAAGCAGCTTTGCTTATACTGCTTAGCAGGCATCATGTTTTCAATTAGTGCTAACTATTGTTGAGAAAGCTACTTTGAAACCGTATCTTGCCAAACTACATGCTTAATGTTTATTGAATTTTCCAATGGAATCAGCCATCCAAATTTGGCTACGGCAGAAAGTCCCTGAGCAGAAATGAAAACTAAATCATTGCAACTGGCTACTGGCAATAAAATAGTTATACTACAGTGAAACTATCCATTTACTTTTGGAGGCAATATTTTTTTTAATTACGCTACTATCATTTTATAATCAGGTATTTGTATGCCACAAAATCATTAAAAGAATATTCTGTGTTCAATACAAGTTACGCTCAATTGACCGCATTTGTGGCATAATGTTGATAACTACAAAAAGTAGGTTCTTCCCTCCTTTTCTTTAAAAGACGTAACATTTTTCCAGTGGTTTACAGGGTTAAAGTGAGGCACTTACAATGTAAGTCAATGGGGGCAATCTATAACATGTTGAAATACTCACTGTATCAAAAGTATAGCCACAAGACGTAAACAATATGTGCATTAACACGATTTTAGTGTTACTAGTCTTTCCTGTGTAAAGTTACATTAAATTGTAAACTGTGTTGCCATGACGACATGCCATAAACCTTAAAACGACTGTAAAAATGTTGATTTAAAAACTTCAGAGCTCTGTAAAGTTTTAACAGAAGAATTAATGTAAGTGCTTTTTATTAAAATAAAGCTGGAAATTTCTGTCTTTTAAACCCTCCAAAAATTGGTCCATTCACTTCCATTGTTTGCTCACTGTAACCTCGAAAAGGAGAGAAAATATTTTTTGTGGTAATCAACATTGTCACTAATGCTTTTGATTTCTTTTAGGATCTATCGTTGTTGAAATAGGGTGACGTCAAACGGGGATGCATAAACTTAAAAAGTAAAAACAAATTTAAATATCAAAACCCCCCTCCATAAATATTACTGTAGCTAAAAAAATGGCTTGTTATTATAAAAGCTACACTATAATTTCATTAGTGTTAAAACATCTAAGCTAATGTCATGCTGCTGAAAAATTTGGTAAATTTTACTTCGTTACTACTTTTAATTACTTAAACTGGTAGCACATATTTGGAGGGCTTCTCCGGATGTCTGTATTCTTGTTTAAACTAAACCTAAAATATGTGTGCTGTTTGTCCCATTATGTTTAAACATTTAGTTTTATAACGGTGTTTTATAGAGTCCTCAATTATGCTTTTTGGGTTTCAGTTTTACATGGACTGCTTCCCGTCTGGATCGTAACATCATAACAGTCATGACAGGTCAGGCTGTGGAGACCTTTGACAAGCAGTTCCGTGAGCTGTACCTGAACTCTCGCGGGGTCATCCTATCCAAGATCCCACTGGCAGACCCACCAGAGCCTGAGCCTGTCATAATCACTGTTCCTCCCCCTGTTTCAGCAACTGTCGCAAGAAAACTCATTAACCCCAAATACGCACTGGTAAATGTGGATGCATCAACCAAAGCCTCTTCGGACAAAGCTAGAGCCAGCAATAAGTCCCCGAATCCAATGGTCCAGATTAAGAAGCCCAAACGTGAATTACCGGAGGGACCACCAATGCATCCAGGACTTGCAGGTTTGTTAAAGGCAGATCTCATTTCCTACTTGCCCATCTGGCCTGAGCCAGACCCACCCAGCGATGTTATTGGGTTTATTAATATTCGTGACACAAGCAAGCCAGCACCGGTGCATTTAATGCGCTCGCAGATGTGTGGAACATCGCAAGCAATCCGCTTCAAAGACCCTTTCTTCTCCCCACCTGAGGAACTTCCAGAAAAGGCAATTCCCCGACCTAAAGTAACACTTTCTTCTAAAACTGATACTGTAAATGCAAACATTCAATCAAGTACCCAGCCTCCGAAAGATATTCAACCAAATACTAATTCTAGCAGCATTCATCAAGATGCACCAGTTTGTATCTCCCATTTGTCAACCACCCAATTGCAGGAGCCCAATCCCAACCCTACTCCAGAAGAGCAGCAGCCAAACCCTAAACCCATGCTTTCCTCTTCAGAGAACCAACCTGCTTCAGTACCACCCATTCCCAAGCCTCGCACCTTACAGGTTGTGGTTAATACACCTGAGGGATCTGGAGATGCAGAGATCAGTTTAGTTAAAAGAGAGAAGATCCAGACAATGAACTCAAAGGGTAAAAGTAGGGGCACTCATGGAAATGATACTGACAGCATTATTGTGACTTGTTCAGATTCATTAAAGGATGAGAATTCCTCAACTTCAGAAGAGTATTTTGAGTGCACAGACTCTGGTAGCTCAAGTCCTAACGACAAGCTCTCTAACGGAATGATAACGGGTTCTGGTCGCTTTGTAGACCACAGCCATGACACGCTTAATTTGATGGCGAGGTTCTCTCAATCTATGGTGGACTTGCGATCAGATGGCTTCGAGCAAGAGCTACAAAGTACTGCTGAGAAGAATCTCCTGAACACGCAGAACAAAGGCAAAGCAAAGGTAGGACTTTGATTTATTGTGTCGGCATGTTAGTTTGAGTGTAAAAGTGTTTTTTATCAGATTTATCACTAGCAGTCCATAAACGTGGGCGTGTTTCAAATAGACCAGGGCGTGTTGTGGAAAGCACCAAGGCATGTCAGTGTGCTTTCCGGGACTCTGTCGACATTTCCAGCATGTCTGAACCTGCTAGGAGAGTTAACACACATATGGGGGTGGTGGGTTGGCAGGGGGCAAAATGTAAATAAAGTTACCTACAAGACACGAAAATGAAAATAGCATGTTGTTAGGCTTTATCAGCTTCCTCATTGGGTGGAATTTCCACATGGAATCAGCTGTCCAAATGTGGCTTTGATAAAAATTTCCTGTGCTGAAGTTGGCAGGAAACTATTGCACAGCCCTTTTAATGTTCTACTATTATCACATTCAAAGTCGAACTTAGTCTTATCCTGAATTCTTTCCATTATGTCAATTTTTTTCTTTTAAAATTCAGTTATGTATAACTTAAATTGCCTTTAAACCACCACTGTTTCGAATTATTTTTGGGGCATAATGGGCATTAGTTAAAGCACACACACTGTTTAAATTGATGGAAATGAAAACAAGGCTGTGTGGTATAGAAGAACACTCATTTCAATAGGTTTTATCTTTATGTACATTGGTATCGTATTTATTTAGATGACTAAATATTGAAAAATAAATTTTTCCCAAAAATTCCTAAAATTACAAATCCAGAAAACTTGGATTGTGAAAAATTGACATCGGACCTTAAGACAGTAGAGCCTATTGAATGGACTGTAATTCTATCCCTCATTATCGTCTACCCTGACTTAGAGCCAACTACCCTGGTAAGCTTAAACCAGCTTAAGGTTGTAGTAAGTGGTCGAACAATATACAGTATCTGAGGCTGATAAATCGGCTGATATTCTGAATTCTTAAATTAGCGGCATCTGTCCGTACATTTTTCCTGTTTGGCCGCTGCGGCGCCAAGAATCAACTGCTTGCATGTGAATGAGCTGTCTGAGACATGAAAATGATCAATCACAGCTCATTTAGTTTGTTTGTGCCATCATATGAACTTTTTCACACTCTGGGTTTTGGAACGCGGAAGCAAACGTTTGCAGGGTAAACTTCAACAGCGGTGAATGGAAGATCACAGCAAATATGACTTTCACTCATCCATTTCCTCGAAGACCAAAAGAAAAAAAATCCACTCTTACATTTGAATGACTTTCCAGAAGAGGAAAAAATAGAGATATGTATAAGATAAAAAAATTGCGATATTTACGCTGCTAAATAATCATCACAGTCTGTGAAAAAGGTCAATAAAAGACAGGTGTGCAACACAATCTCATTTAAATATTCCTGCTAGTTTGTTTCACTCGCTCGCTCTCTCTCTCTCTCTCTCACTTCTCAACAGTTTCATGTGACTACTGTGTTGTCTAATGATACAAAGGGAAATATAAATAAAACTTCTATCACATGTCATCTGCAAATATGTGGATATCTCGTTTGAACATTCTGTATTCACAAACCTCACAAAACATATGCAAATCTGTGTTTTTCCTGTGGAGCACTTGCATATTTTCCTCTTAAGCGTGTTTTATAATAGACTGGATCAAAACTGTGTCCCTCTGACTCATTGGTCAGTCCGTGACACTCAAAGCAGATGATCCAGGCGAAGTAAACTAGAAGCGGTCAGTAAAAGCAGTAGAGCAACTTCAAAGTAAAAACGCTTCATGTGTGGTATAAGTACATGTTATATGCACAGTTCTCTGTATCTACAATTAGTTTGATTCTGTCTTTTTTTTTGTTGAGAAAATGTGATCACTAATGTGCACAAACTGTCCATGGTTGCTGGATTACTGTGTGCACTGTTGTTATTTCTTCCTAATGTATTCCAATTTCCCTAAAGTGGTAAGACTATACCGAAATCAGGAGAAACTGCTATCTACCATCTTAAAAAAAATTGAAATTCTAAATTTGAAAGTTAAAGTTTTGTTTATGTACGTGTCATTCTGGGTCTGAAATTAACATCTGGCAAGCACCAAATGTGGCTAAATTACATTGTGGATTTGGCTGGTGAATTACGCAGTGTCATACGCCACTTTGGTGGGCGCTTTTTTTGTCAAATTGTGTTCGTTTAGTAATCAATGGGGTCCTGTAGGTCTTCAGTCAGTAAGTTTGCAGGTCTTTACATGGAACGGCTCTCATTAGCTAGTCCCGCTGCTCATTGAAAGTCTCAGTTAGCAGTAGGGATACTGTGCTCGTGTACTTGTATGTGTGGAGCCGGTGTTGTGTTGAAGCCGGCTCCTTGGCTCACACTTGCGTGCTCTGTTTGTTGCAAATTACCGCAAGCGGAGCGTTAATTTGCTTCATACAGACTTCATATTTATTTAATAAAATAGTAGCCATTTGCAGTTTATTAATCACTTGGAGTCACGTTGCGATCGGTTTTTCAGAGGTGAAAACGTCCGTTAAAACACAAAAAAAACGGAATTAAAATTTAAATGGAAAAAAGAACCACAGAAATATGTCACTACTATATAGTTTTATTTAAGTTATATTATTTATTTAGTTAAGTTATATTCACTGTACTACTACTGCTGCTAATAATAATAAATCAATAGTAATCGCACAATATTTGACAAAAATAACTTCAATGCTGTATTTTGGATTGTGCTGTGAGGTTCTGAATAAAACCACCTCATTTGATAAAATAATACAATTATATGTTTTAAATTAATTGTTATATTTTAATTTGATTAAAGTTTATAAATATTTAGACACAATTTTGATGATAATAAACCGTTGTGGTGGATTTCAGAAAAAAATTAAACAAAACGTTATCAGTATAGGCGAGCACAGAAAAGGAAGTATCGGTACTCGTTCCCCCCCAAAAAAAAATATGGTATGAGGACATGCCCAGTTAGCAGTAAATCTATGAGCCGGCTCTTTTTTGTGAATCAAAAAGACTTCTGAATCAGTTGGAGCTGGCTGGTAAGAAAACAAACTAGCTAGAATATGTTTTCATTTACTAAAAAATGTATTTATTGTTATATTAAATTGTGTGATTATATCGGCCGCCCTGCCCTTTGGATATTGTCATCGACCATTAAAAAAAAAACATATTGGTCGAGCTGTAGTTATAGCTGTTTTTTCATAATTTCGAGCTGGTCCAAGCTGGTTAATTTAAAAAAGTTGTACATTATGACATTATTTTCATGAAAGTTAAGCACAATTATAATTACAGCAATGCGAAAAAAGGTAGTCATTATTGTACTCATTACCACATTTGTTTTATAATATATTATTTACATTATAAAGTATTTGTACATCATAGTAGTACTCCCTTTGTTCTGTCTTTCATTTTTGCTGGTTTTTATATAAAAAAAAATAATACAGTAAAAAAGAAAAGTCTGCTTTGCGGAAATGAGAATTATCATTGAAACTAAATGATAAAAAAATTAAAATAATAATTGTGCATGTTATGGATTAAACTGTGTCAGCCCTCTTTCCAAATGAATATGTATATCATCTGCAACACTTACATTTGCTCCAAGGTAAATTAAAGCTAATAACTGAACGTTAGTTTCTTTACGTATTTATTCAGTTCTTAGAAAATGCGATAGTAAATAAAGAGTTCACAACGTCATAGCGAGTGTGTAATGAGATGTTATAAATAGCTCCGTTCACTTACGCTAATGTTATTTGAAGTGTAATCGCCATTAAATTACTTTTTTTTTCTCTTTTCAAGTGACTAACAATCGATTGCCTTGATTCTGATTCACAGTTTTTAATCAAATTACTGAGTATTTTAACAATTTCTTTTACAAAAAACTTCAGATAAATATGCACAATGTCACACATCATACCAACCCACGTAAAAATATTACCCATTTCGTTTATGAGAATATTTTGCCAAAAACCGCGTCGTTCACAGCAATCGATAATCATCTGGAAAATCTTCTGATTATCATTGCGTGAAAAAGGAGTTGATCCCAAGCCTAATTGAAACCAAAGGGAATAGCAAATGCAAAACGTTCCAACACTTTAAGGGTAATGACAACTGGGGGTTAAAATGCCTTTTGAGGTGTTCTGAAATTAATCACTATGAATAAAATCTTAATGGTCCTAAATGTATGTAAGCTTCATTTTCTAGATGCAAAATATAATTTTGACATTTTCTTGACTGATTTCATGAGAATCTAGCTAGATTTAGGTGGCTGTCCAGCTCGACTACTGACTGAGCTGGTAGGCCATCTTGGTCAAGATGGTAATGTTTGGTAAACCACCAGCCACCATGGTCCAAAAACCAGCTTGACCACCTTAAGCTGGTATGACATGGTTTTTCTTTGGCTAGCCTTTTGGATCCAGAACCTTAAGTCTTTAAAAGTGAAAAATGCTTTGACAAAAGATTACATAGAACTGGATTTTTGCAGCAGTATACAACAGCTGGATCATGTGTAGAGTACCTGGGTAGAGAGCCCTGCTGATCATGCCAGGTAGGATGATGAAGATCATGGGAAGCATCTTGAGATAGCTGGCAAAGATGGATGCGCCTTTGGCGTGACTCAGATTCTTGGCTGACAAAGACCTCTGCACGATTACCTGCCAAGTTATATGATCAAATACAATTTTTATTCAGTCAAACATGACCCTTTCCTGTTTAAACATTACTTCTGAATCAAAGTATGCAAATGGACTAATGAATAAAGAATAAAAGCCCAAAAAATGCAGACTTAAGGAATAATTTGTAATTAATATTTGCAAGGGATAGTTCACAATTTTGTCATAAATTACTCAGCAGTCTACGTGACTCTTGTGGCATATTCCAAGTCTTCAGAAACATGTACATTTTGGGTATGCATCCAGAAGACGTAGAATATGACACACAAATCACACTGACCACTTTTATGATACTTTTGGGTGCTTTTTTTAAGCTTAAAAGTGCCAATCAATTGCCATTGTATTGAAAAGACAGGAAGTATTAATTAAAACATCTTCTTTTGTGTCTTTTCCACCTAAGAATGACATGCGGGTGAGAATTATGACAGTATCCTCATTTTTGGTTGTACAATTGCTTTAATTCTTCACTAGAGTGACTTGAAATCCTATCTGAAAACTATCTGTTATTCATTTTCTTTCTCACATGTACTTTCCTCCCCTTTAGTTTTATCAACTGGTCTCCAGGTCACCAGTTCGAGACTCTTATGGCCGGGCCAAAGTTGTGATTGCTAAACCTGGAGTGTTCCACAGACCCCCTAAAAGCTGCGGCCATGTCATCGGAGGTCACAGGTATTGGCAGGGAAAGATATTTGCCTCTGAACGTCCCCCAAGTGGATCAGGACAACAAAACCCAAATCGCACTGGTCGGTCTCCTAGAAGACACAGCCCTGCCTATAAAATAGAAGGACTGCAAACCAGCCAATCACCTATTCATCGGCTCAAACACTCAAACTCCTGCTCTCCCACTCAGCGGACCTCTCAAACGAAATCTCCATCGCCCCGGAGACAAGTTGAGACTCGTACACCCTTAGGAATCTCCCTTTCCAAACTCTCCCACTTCAAACACCTTCGGGGGAGGGTTCCAGTGAACACCGCTGGTTTTGGCTTGGAGGATAAATTTGTGTCGCATGGACAAAATGAAAAGTGATTTATGATCCACCCCCCAAACCCAAAAAAACAACTACTTTGTATTGATTACAAAGGTATGAATGTGCAATGATGTAGCCACCAGTTTTCATTGGCATAGACTTAGAATCCTTTAAACTGGAATTTAACTGGATCTTCAATCTGACACCAGTGTTACGTTCAAAAAACAGTGAAGTTTCCAAACTCAACGCACAGAGCTGGACAGTATATCTGTGTGTGGAAATAAAAGTTCCACACTTGTTACAAACAGCCTGACTCTTTGTTGTCATGTGCTTATGAGTAATCTGGACTGCAAGACATTTGGTGGTGGATTTGTGGCCATGGTGATGGCAATTTCACATTCACGTCTATATTGACTAACAGTGTTTTAGATTGAGAAATGGCTAAGGTTGGAAATGGCTAAGATACAAACCTGACCAACACACTAAGGTAATTTTACAAATTCATAGACATTTGCACACACATACACACACTAATATTGCGTGTTTTGAATTTTCAATTTCCTTTCCTTCTAATACTTATGGCTTAGCGATAAAACAATGTAGTTACTTATCAAGAAAAAATACATTCCTTGATATCGATGATAAACTTTTGAGTAATTTTCTATATTTGGAATATGTTCTACATGTATGCTATGTTAAATCACGAGCCGTTCAGCAAAGTTATACACACAACTAACTAACTGAATCACAGTCATTAAATCAGCTGGTTAGGGAGTATTAGCTGGCTAGCATCTACACAGCCCTGCTGTCATAAAAACCAGTACTAAGGCTAGGTAGCTAGCAACTAGCTATCCAGCTAATATGATATTGTTGTGTACCGAACAAGACAGCACTGACAATGTAATACAGCTATTGACTGACCACAACAGCAACATCATTGCTGTATATTTGGTACTATTTAGTTAAAAGTGTTTTAATGATCCATAGCGCTGTCACGTCTGCTTATTTAAAAAAAAAGGCAAGACATTATTTCTAATTGTGACGTTTATTAGCGGTTGGCAGTCCAGCTTATGGTGCATTACCAACACCTTCTGAGCTGGAGTGTGGACCATCACAAGAAAGTCATTTAGTGGAATTAACCGTTTGCTGAAGATGATGATATTGACGAAATTTCATCGAAAAAGTTGTTTGCATTTATTTTTGAGGTCTAACAAACTTTTGGAATGAATTCCCTTCCCCATTAATGGTATGAAATGTATATTGTGATAATTGTTGATATTGAACGATATGAAAATAAATGTTGTAATAATATTTTTGGCCATATCGCCCAGCCCTACTAATACCTCACATTGTCATTTCTTGCCATAGTTTAAAGTTTATTTCAAATTCAGTTGACATCTCAAACATTTTGCACATTTTACAGCAACCAGTCTGAAGCAAAGGTACAAGTTGAGCTCAAACAACATCATTTGTGGCATAATGTTGACTAACACAAAAGATAATTTTGACTTGTCCCTCATATATATATATATATATATATATATATATATATATATATATATATATATATATATATATTTATGTAGTTGCGTAAGGTGCAAAAGTCATGGTTATGGTAAGGCAAAAGCATTTGAAGTGAATGGGGCCAGTCCATAATCCATAAAATGATTTCAAAATTATAGCCAACATGATGTAAACATTTATGTTAACATAATATTAGTGTGATAAAATCAGGAATTTATCAGCATTACAGGGTTTACCACCTTTACCTCGTCTGATAATATTGGTTATCTGTATTATTGGATAATTCTTTACACAGATAAGGTTAGTAAGTGATTTAATCACACTTAAATCATGTTAAAATATATAATGTTTATGCCTAGTTTTGAAGCAGTGTGTATTGTAGCATTTATGGACCATTCACTTCCATTGTGCTTTACTATAACTTATGGTGGTAATCAATATTATGCCACACATGCTGTCGACTGAGCTTAACTTGTATTGGACCTGGAATATTTCTTTAAAATGCTAGTCTGCACACACTGATTACTACAGATTCTGTAGTCTACTTGAATAATTTAGAAACTTTTTAAATGGACACTTGATTCAATTTGCTTTGTTAATATATACCTGTATGGCATGCTTAAAAGGTTGTACTGATCTGTGCCTTACTGTTGATTGTTCAGCCAAGAAAACATTGTAAATATGTCTTTCTAAAAAAAGTATTTCTTTCATGGAACACAAAAGTAGATGTTAGGCAGAATGACGGCCTCAGTCACCGTTCGCTTTTATTGAGAGTTGAAAAACATATGGCAATGACTGAAGTCCAGGGATGGAAAAAAAATCAAGGCTTAATCAGTTCCAGTATCTTTACAACTGCAGTCTTTGTGGCGAGAGAAAAAAAAAAAAAGATGCAATAAATTGCTTATTGCCAATGCAAATCACAATGCAAAATGTGTTTGCAGTACTGTCCTCTGTGTGGGTTTTTTACAATTTGGGAAAACCAGGGTTGGCTTATTATCTATTTTCAGAGTAATTTGTGTATGTTTATACATACCTGATCAGTGCACCAGTACCAGGTTGCAAGAATGGTTAATCCCAGTGTCATGCCGGGCCAGGGTAAGTCTCCATGCACGGGGTCTCTGAATAGGTGCATGGCATCAGCCCTTGGCAGATGACATGTCGTGTTTGGGATAATCTTAGATGGCACAGCTTTCAAATACACGCTCTCCAGGTTACTGTAGCCTCCAATCTTATTAAATGCTGTAATGTGCAGAGATGCATATCAGACAAATCTACTAATGATTTTGGTCAAATGTAGAGTTCAACATATATTTCTTTTTAAAGTAGTGTCGAAACAACATGTGGTTAACTTGTATTACAAATGGAATGTAAATTTTGTATTTTTTCTAATAAAAAATACTATTTAAATTTCTAACTTGTTTAAGCAATGTACTTTGTGTATGTCATAGTGATATTTTATTCATTGATATATTACTCCATAGGATTCTTTTCAGAATCTTGGTCATTCTGAATCTTCACATTTAGTTGTCACTCGAAACTTTTCACATTGCACCTGGTTAGGACACATTATGTGGAAAATCTTTTTTTTTTTTATAAGTCATATTAGGCTACCTATTATTTGCCAATTTCACAATATAGAGTTTCTTTAAACATATAAGGGGAGACCGGGGCTAGTTGTCATATTTTTACTCCAGTGAATATTACTTGGGGTAGGTTTATTTTTTAAGTCAATTTCTATATAGCCTTCTATAGTCCTATATAAAACCTATTTAACTTTTTCATGGTTATCAAAAGCTTTCCAGCTAAATTTTAAAAGTAAAACGATTATAAAGCACAAAATTATTCTTCAAATGGCACAAATGTGAAAGTTAATGTAGAAATGTATAAAACCATTGTTTTGACCAACAAGAACATATATGGCACTTAAACATCGGTGAAAACTTGCCCTTACCTTACATTTATGAAAATTATCCTTGTCCTGAGAACATTTGGTGAAACTTTAGGTTAAAATCTACCTTCATTATATATTTATTCTTGTCCTAATATATGCAAATGTGGTTTTACTGTGTTCAATCAACAATGTAACAGATTATTTTAACTTTTAGTTATCATAACTTAAAATGTAGAGTTAGAATAACTACCCTGGATTGATCTTGTTGAGATCACTATCCAAGCTTTTGTTGGCTGAACTTGTGACAAGTTATTGAACTTTTGATCTGAAATAAAAAGAATTCAACGGTACTACGCACATCATGCTCACATATTTTAATTCCCAGCATGCTCTGTGGCATGCAAATTGCAATGTTACAGTTTTTCTTAAGGCAGCACGAACACTTTTGTTGAAACAAGATTTCTTTTTTTTTTTTTTACAGCAATTACACAAATACGATGACACTGGAATTTTAATGTGGAGTGAACCAATTATTCTTCAAAAATATTCTATTTTAAGAGGGTTTTTGTGCTAGGTGTTTAAAAACCAGCATACAAAACCTCTTCTGGACAAATTTGTGCAATTGATCTTTTGACTCAAAACTGTATAGTTACTAAGATATAGCCCTTGTGAATACTTCCCTGCCCTATAACCAGCCGACCATCACAGTTAATGTAAGATACATTTTTCCTCCTAGTGGGATTTGTTGAAAATATGAAATATCTGTACATGCATATATATAACCCTATAACCCTTGTGTAAGCCACATACAGTGCATTTAGAAAGTAAAATCAGTAACTGATTTTTGATGACTTTGCAAATTTATGTATATACAGGTGAAACTCGAAAAATTAGAATATCGTGCAAAAGTTCATTAATTTCAGTAATTCAACTTAAAAGGTGAAACTAATATATTATATAGACTCATTACAAGCAAAGTAAGATATTTCAAGCCTTTATTTGATATCATTTTTATGATTATGGCTTACAGCTTATGAAAACCCCAAATTCAGAATCTCAGAAAATTAGAATATTGTGAAAAGGTTCAGTATTGTAGGCTCAAAGTGTCACACTCTAATCAGCTAATTAATCCAAAACACCTGCAAAGGGTTCCTGAGCCTTTAAATGGTCTCTCAGTCTGGTTCAGTTGAATTCACAATCATGGGGAAGACTGCTGACCTGACAGTTGTGCAGAAAACCATCATTGACACCCTCCACAAGGAGGGAAAGCCTCAAAAGGTAATTGCAAAAGAAGTTGGATGTTCTCAAAGTGCTGTATCAAAGCACATTAATAGAAAGTTAAGTGGAAGGGAAAAGTGTGGAAGAAAAAGGTGCACAAGCAGCAGGGATGACCGTAGCCTGGAGAGGATTGTCAGGAAAAGGCCATTCAAATGTGTGGGGAGCTTCACAAGGAGTGGACTGAGGCTTCAAATGTCAGTATTCCTCTTGTCAAGCGGCTCCTGAACAACAAACAACGTCAGAAGCGTCTTACCTGGGCTAAAGAAAAAAGAACTGATCTGTTGCTCAGTGGTCCAAAGTCCTCTTTTCTGATGAGAGCAAATTTTGCATCTCATTTGGAAACCAAGGTCCCAGAGTCTGGAGGAAGAATGGAGAGGCACACAATCCAAGATGCTTGAAGTCCAGTGTGAAGTTTCCACAGTCTGTGTTGGTTTGGGGAGCCATGTCATTGGCTGGTGTTGGTCCACTGTGCTTTATTAAGTCCAGAGTCAACGCAGCCGTCTACCGGGACATTTTAGAGCACTTCATGCTTCCTTCAGCAGACAAGCTTTATGGAGATGCTGACTTCATTTTCCAGCAGGACTTGGCACCTGCCCACACTGCCAAAAGTACCAAAACCTGGTTCAATGACCATGGTATTACTGTGCTTGATTGGCCAGCAAACTCGCCTGACCTGAACCCCATAGAGAATCTATGGGGCATTATAAGAGAAAGATGAGAGACATGAGACCAAACAATGCAGAAGAGCTGAAGGCCGCTATTGAAGCATCTTGGTCTTCCATAACACCTCAGCAGTGCCACAGGCTGATAGCATCCATGCCACGCCGCATTGAGGCAGTAATTAATGCAAAAGGGGCCCAAACCAAGTACTGAGTACATATGCATGATTATACTTTTCAGAGGGCTGACATTTCTGTATTTAAAATCCTTTTTTTATTGATTTCATGTAATATTCTAATTTTCTGAGATTCTGAATTTGGGGTTTTCATAAGCTGTAAGCCATAATCATCAAAATTATATCAAATAAAGGCTTGAAATATCTTACTTTGCTTGTAATGAGTCTATATAATATATTAGTTTCACCTTTTAAGTTGAATTACTGAAATTAATGAACTTTTGCACGATATTCTAATTTTTCGAGTTTCACCTGTGTATATATATATATATATATATATATATATATATATAAACCTGAAATATCGCATTGACATAAGTATTCAGACCTTTTGATATGACACTTGAAATTTAGCTCAGGTGCATCCCATTTCTTTGGATCATATTTCAGATGTTTCTACACTTTGATTGGAGTCCACCGGTAGCAAATTAAATTGATTGGACATGATTTGGAAAGGCACACATCTGTGTATATAAGTTCTCACAGCTAAAAATGCATATCAGAGCGAAAACCAAGTGTGGTCAAAGAAACTGCTTCCAGAGTTCAGAGACAGGATTGTGATGAGGCACAGATCTGGGGAGGCTACAAAAAAATTTCAGCTTTATTGAAGGTTCCCAAAAGCACAATGGCCTCCATAACTCTTAAATGGAAGAACTTTGGAACAATCAGGCCTCTTCCTAGTGCTGGCTGCCTGGCCAAACTGAGCAATCTGGGGAGAAGGGCCTTGGTAAGAGAAGTGATCAAGAACCCGATGGTCACTCTGGCTGAGCTCCAGAGATCATGTGTGGAGATGGGAGAAACTTGCAGAAGGACAACCATCACTTCAACACTCCACCAATCTGGGCTTTATGGCACAGTGGGCAGATAGAAGCTTCTTCTCAGTTCAAGACATACAAAGGCCAACAGACAACACAAGAATGACTTAGGGACAACTCTGTGAATGTCCTTGAGTGGCCCAGCCAGTGCCCGGACTTGAACACAATTGGACTTCCCCTTCTGTCACTCACTCAACGTTGTGTCGATTGTAGTGACACAAGGGGTCTCTTCTGAGAGCCTTGCGTACCTCTGAACCAATGTCATATTGGCAGACAGAATTTGCATTCCCGCCCCCGGACATATGGTATAAAGGGGAGCAAATGTCAGACAGATTATTTTCTTCGGAACCGAACGGTTGTGTGATCAGCGAGCTGTGTGTGATGACCCGGCTGGCAATGGAGGCGATTTGAGGATGGCAGCAGGCTCTATTTCGCCAGGCACAGCCCCACGAACCACCTGCCCCCCAGCACGCTCGTTTGCTTCCGTCTGCGCTCGGGATGACGGCGACTCGCTTCACGGCCAGTTTGTCTCATCCCTGGAGCCAGGTCTAGGGTAGTCACAATCCCGACGTGCTGCAGGAACTGCCATCAACCTCGTTCTCAGGGCTACGAAGGTCACAGCGCAAGCAATCGATGGCCACCATCTTGGTCCAGGAACGCCACCTGTGGCTGAACTTGGTCAAGATGCATGACGTTGACAAAGCCCGCTTTCTCAACGCCCCGTCTCCCAGTTCGGTCTCTTCGCGATTCAATTTCAGCGGTATTCGCTCCACTTCGATGTGCGGTGAAAACGCCAGCACTTTACGAGCAGAGATTGCCACTCTGCTACTCAAGGACGCGATAGAGCCTGTCCCTCCAGCCGAGATGAAGAAGGGTTTCTACAGCCCTTCATCATACCCAAAAAAGGCAGTGGGTTGCGGCCAATCTTGGACCTGCGAGTTCTCAACCGGATTTACACAGACTCCCATTCAAAATGCTCACGCAGAGGCGAATTCTAACCTGCGTTCGGCATCACGATTGGTTCGCGGCAGTAGACCTGAAGGACCCATACTTCCACGTCTCCATTCTGCCTCGACACGACCCTTCTTACGGTTCGCGTTCGACAGCCAGGCGTATCAGTACAAGGTCCTCCCCTTCGGCCTGTCCCTGTCCCCTCGCGTCTTCACCAAGGTCGCAGAGACAGCCCTTGCCCCGCTACGGGAAGTGGGCATCCGCATACTCAATTACCTCGACGACTGGCTCATCCTAGCACACACTCGAGAGTTAATATGCGCCCACAGGGACCAGGTGCTCGCACACCTCAGCCGTTTAGGGCTTCTGTGAGAAATGCGGCACCACCTTAGCCGACATCTGCAGAGCGGCGGCTGGACAACACCTTTGCTAGGTTCTACAACCTCAGGGTTGAGTTGGTCTCGTCCCGTGTTTTGTCAGGTCTGAGCCGGTAGAACTCGATAGTACGGAACAGCCGACCGGGGCTGATCACCGACGGTTGAGCTTGAGTGGTTTGCAGAGAAGAATGGCAGAAAATACCAAAATCCAGGTGTGCAAAGCTTGTCGCATCATACCCAAAAAGACTTAAGGCTGTAATCACTGCCAAAGGTGCTTAACTTAAGTACTGAGCTAAGGGTCTGAATATGTATTTCAGTGTGATATTTTAGTTTTTCTTTTCAATAAATTTGCAAAGTTATCAAAAATCTGTTTTTTGCCTTGTCATTATGGGGTATGGAGTGTAGATTTACGTTTGTTTGTTTGTTTGTTTGTTTTAAAGCATTTTAGCATAATGCTGCAGCATAACAAAATGTGAAAAAATTAAGGGTTCTGAATACAATGTAACTTGAAAAATGTGTCTGCCAAATATGCCATCAGTTGTCAACAGTCTCTCTTTCAAGATGTTCTTACAATGACAGTTGACATAACATCACTGCCATTGTGCTGTCAATCGCAAGCCAACAGAGATAAAGTGAAGTCGACTGAGTTTGACTGACCTGTAATGGTAAGGATGACTGCTCCAATGATCATGACGAAGGTCTGCAGAGTATCGGTGTAGATTACTGCAGCTAAGCCACCTGGAGAAACAGGGTATTGCTCATTTCTCTCATGATACTTTAATGTGATACAAGTCATTGAGGTCGAGTCAGAATCAGCACTTTTAGACAGAAGAGTGAATCAAGTGACATCAGAGCCGCAGATTAAAGTAATTATGTCATTATACTGGAATCAGTTGTGTAGTCTATAATTACCATGGCAGAAATTGTTACTGATCCACTTTTCTGCTTCAATGAGAAAGTTACAGTAAGTAGTCATTTAGTAGAAGCTTTTATCCAAAGCAATTTAAAGTACTGTTATTACAGGGACAGTCCTTCTGGAGCAGCATGGTGTTAAAGTTGATTTGTGTTATTTATTTATTTATTTATTGTTAAAATACTTTCACTGTTGAATGTAACTTTACATTTAAAATGTTTGAAAGCTATTTTATCACACTAAAATCATGTCTTGTGGCTTAACTTACAAAACAATATTTTAGCATTTATGAACTGGCCCATTCACTTCCATTGTAAGTAGCCTTAATATATAAAAAAATGTTTTACACGTATATTGTGTTCCTCTATTTCTTTTCTTTTTTTCTTAGGAAAACTGTGGTTTATTTCATCTGATTGGAATACAATTCTGTGACTTTGTTCACACAGGGCATCTGAACACACAATTTAGTTATATATATATATATATATATATATATATATATATATAATTAAAAAAAACATTATATTGGTTTTATTTAACTTTGTTACACCTGTGGTGTTCCCGGTCTAAAGTGACCATGCAGCCAGTGGAGATGAATGGATTAGACTACAAAGTACAGAAATATTTTGTATTAAGTAGCCAGGGATGGGCAGTATTTGAGATACATGTATTTGAAATACAATTTTGTACCTTGTATTGTAAAGTCTTTGAAAAAGTCAAATGTAATTTGTATCTAAATACATTTAAGTTTGGTATTTGTGTATTATCAAAATATATAAAATATCTTTGCCAGTCAACCTCTTTTATTAGCCTGCTGATTTCCTGTATCAACAAGTTCAGGCATGCCCCCTAACCCCAACTTTCATGTACGCAGCTTCAAATGTCAGAGAGAACGGCTCCATCTAGCATTGGGTGAGCACATTTTCTGCGTTCTGGCAAGGAAATATAGAGTACGTAAAGGGGGTGGGTGGGGGTCGATTCTACTTTTTGCAAGAAAACAATAATTACTGGCAAATGTTATTTAATTTCCATTAAAATATTAAGGTAGCTATGATACTTCTCGCCAGCCAATGCAATGCCAACAGTGAGGAAATCAAAACTAGTCAGCAGCCAGCTAGCGAGCTAGTCTAACTATCATTAGCTATTTCACTAGCTATCGTTAGCTAGATCTCTAGCTAACAAGCTAAAATGGAACATCATTCAGATATGCCTTCAGATAACTTGAAGTAATAAAAGCACTGGCAAGGGGAAAAAAGCATTAGCACTGGACATTAGCGCTAGCTAGTCAGTCTTGCTAGCTATGGGTTGTTAAGGTGGCGTCTAATAAGACGATTTTTCCAATGATTTTCAGGTGTTAGCTTAATTAACAATCACCGGTCAGGCAGAAGGAGACAGAGCATGCATTAGTGTCTCACAGTGGGAGGTGTTAATCACTTGCCTGCTGATTTAATGGCTTCAAAGACTCAAAAAACATTTGTTTTGTCACTGAGGCGGGGTCTTGTCTTCTGGTCAAGTGACCAATGAGCTGCTTCTTTTACAGAAGTACGAACAAGACGTCAAGCTGATGTGAATGTTTTCATCGCACTCAGATTCTGTCACCAAGCTTTTTTCGTGCACTAAACCAAAACAGTGTTTTTATTGGATGCATTTCTTTACTCACTGAAAGCTGCATGTTGACAGGTTCTATATGGCCTCGATTGGATTGATAAACAATCACACACTTTCACAAGTACTCTTCACGATAACTTATTTTGTGTTGCGGCAGAAAAGACACAGGAAGAGAGAGAGAGAGCGAGCTCCGTGACTTCACGAACAGGTACTTTTCAGTGCAGAAATAATGCAAAAGCAACAAATGATGGATACAAATTACCACAATGTAAATTTTCCAGTTTTGCTCCGTTTTAAAATAAAAGCTTGCGAATGCCGACTGAACCTGCATTTGGATGAGAAGCTTATTGATCTTTGTCAACAAGTATGTTTGTATGGCATATAGAATGTCATTTGACAGACTATTAATAGAAAAAAAATATAAGACTATAAATATGTAAAACCTTTTACATAACTTTAACGTAAGCTTACTGTCTATAATTCCTAAAAATGGTACTTCATTGAATGGCCAATTTTACATGTATTTTCAAGATACAAATACTGTGTTTTATTTTGATAATTTTTTTTATTTACATTTAAACTGAGGTATTATGTATTTCTATTTTAAATACATTTTCATGTATTTGTGCCCATTACTGTTAGTAGCATCCAAATCCTTAGATGATATGGATGTGTATTTGCACACACAAAGTTCACGCACACACACACAACGTGTGTTGAGCGCCCTTTCGTGCATCGTATTTCCATGTACACTCTTTGAGGAATATTTCAAGATCTACTTTTCATATTATGTTGTGTTTGGGCTCGTTTGAATCGGGATTGTCTGCTGCAAGTTACAGTATGTAATTTTCTATGTTATAGGTATGTTTCTAGAAGTAGTAAGGAAAAATGTGACAAAGAGACACTTCTGTTTATTATACCTATCGTCAGTGGGAATTTCATACACTAATACTCATAGCAGTTTGGCCTCTGAATGAAACGACTTTGCTCATTATATTTTACTAATTGAAACCTTTCCAACAATATAAAACACATGGCTATCTCATTTTTTTTTAATGTTTGGCCAATTCTGATTATAATTGTATTGATGATAATTTAGCAAATTATGAGAACAATAGAGTTCTATTTTGTCAGCAAATTAAAAAGCTTTATTTAAGAATTTGTAGGATTATCTAAATGCATTGTAAAGTCCAGATTCTAAGCTTAAAATTACACCTATATTTTTAGATCAAGGAAGCGGATATTAATTTATTACATGATTATTATTATTTTTTTTAATCTGCAGGGAGTGCTCCTCACTAGCCCAGTATAAGCTCAGTTCAATGAATCCCAACAATAATCTATATATTTATATTATTATAAATATATATTATTATTATTTATTAATAAAAATTAAAAAAATTATATGTTCAAAAAAGAAGTACAAAACATGTCATAATTACTAAGTTGACAAAAAGATCTAATGAAATATCTTGGAATAGAATGTGCAATATGAGAGATTTATTAAAAATCTTAGTGGGCCAGTCAATTTTGACCAGAAACACTCAGCACAAGGGTTAAATAAACAAGGGGCCAGTCAAAATTATTTCTTGTAGTAAGCAATATTATGCCGCATATGCTGTTGATTGAGCCTAATTTGCATCTAATCCAGAACATTCCTTTAAGTAGCTTACACCTTGCTGGGATTGAACCAGCAACATTCCCATTACCAGGGACGGAACTAAGATGCGATCTTTGACCCAGCCATGGCTGTTACCAGCCTTGAGGTTTATGCAACATGTGACATCACCCCATCCACTTTTTACAACATTGCAGTGTAAGAGAACTTGGGACATTATACAGTACACACAAATACAAACCTGCAATAGTGTAGAGGGCAGTGACTACTAGCATGAGAACAGTGGAGAGGTAGAGATTCCAGCCCAAACAAACCTGGACAAACAGAGCTCCAGAGTATAGATCCGTCTGCAAATGCCCCAAAAAGAATATCATATAGTCAGTGTTTGTACTTTTATTGCACAGGAGACTTAATGGAGTCAGTTATGTAGCACTGAAGTATCAGCTTTGTCTCATGCGTTTCTTCTAATGTTGTTGGTGGTAGTTAAATCTACGTTATACATTATTTTGCGTGCTGTTACGTCTCACACACAGTGGAGCGCTCTATTGCATAGGTATAACTGCAGGGCGGAGACCTCTAAATGGGGGCAGAATCTCCCAAAGAGGGCAGGGTTACTCCAGGGCATCACTTCCACTCATGGTTAAGGTTAGGGAAAGGGTTAGGTAAGAGGCTCCTGCTTTGTAATTGACTTTTAGTATGTGGGCTGAAATGAAGACATTCAAATACATTTTGGTATCTAGATATGGCTTGTACAATACTTAAGTTTTTTTCCCTCAAATTCCTAACCCTAGGTATGAACAACAGTAATAGTGATGCTTGCCTTAGAAAGAATCAGTAACAAGAGCGCATGACCTCTTGCATGTATGTGTGTGTCTTTAGTGAAAAACAGATGTTGAAACAGAGCTAAACAACGCTCTCTTTCACAACTTATAATTCCACGGGAGCACAAACATGCCAGCTATGTCAGAAGACTCGCTGAATGAAACCCTTTCTTCTTTTAGATAAGGTTTTCTTTTGTTGTATTTATTGTCTCTTAATGGCAATTTGTCTGAATGAGACAGAAAAAACATCACTCTATGTGTGAGATTTCATGCTTACTGAGATCTTGGTAAACACAGACAGCATCAGACTAAGCGCTGACAAGTACATGCGAATTCTCTCTCCTCCAAACCGCCGACCCAGATACTCTGGCATTGTGACAATCTGAGAGAGAGAGAGAGAGAGAGAGAGAGAGAGAGAGAGAGAGATAGGAAGTGCAGAGGGAATGTCATGATCTAAGCAAACTGAAAGGCAAATCAGAGAAAGTAGTGCGCTTGTGTGTTTTTGTATGTCTGGAACATGAGGCAGCATAAGAGAAAATACCAGGTTCAATACAATTAAGTTAAGCTCAATCGACAGCATTTGTGGCATAATGTTGAATCCCACAAAAAATGTATTTAGACTCCCTCCTTTTCTTTAATAAAATCAAAAATTGAGGTTACAGTGAGGCACTTACAGTGGAAGTGAATGGGGCCAATTTATTGAGGGTTTAAAGGCAGAAATGTAAGACTTATAATTTTTTTAAAGATCTTACATTTTTCTGTTAAAACTTGTGTATTAAGTTTCTATTCAGCTATTATTTGAGCTGTAAAGTTGTTTAAATCAACATTTTCATGGTCGTTTTAGAGTTTACAGCGTTGTGTTGTCATGGCAGTGGAACTAGGGAAAACCTAGTGGGGCAATGAACCCCAAGGCCCCCCTTAGACCCGGCCCTTGCAAAGGTTATCTACTTTTAATACACATATGTTTATTTGCCAAATCAGTATAAAGGGTGGTTTTTGCATGTTAAAGACTCACCCCAGAGGACACGTAAACTGGGACAAAGATCCAGGCAAGAGCTAACAGGACATAAGTTGCCTAATGGAAGAGAGAGACAGAAGTGCGTAAACACACATTCTAAAAAGCTTGTTTTTAAATAGTGTCTATGTCTGTATTACAGGGAAATATATATATATATATATATATATATATATATATATATATATATATATATATACCTGTACATATAATTGTTTAACAAAGCTCTTATTGTAATTTTTAAGAGGTAATTTTATCGTGAAGGTAAGAGTATTTTGTCTTGCCTGAAAATAAATCTTTTGCTTCAAGTTAAAAAAAATTTTTTAAAGATAAAAAACAGTTTCAATATATTTCTGTAAAACAAAACAAGATATTTTTGCAGTGCTGAGTTGTGGCAGTTGTGAGGCAGAAAATGTACATCTTACTCCCCCTAGTGCTCATAGAACACAAGAGCATTTTCAATGAGACATTGAAAGAAAGTTATGATACTCACATTCCATTCAAAGCCAGCAACAGCAATCCCCCCGGCTGCTCCTGTCCCAGCCAATCCAATGAACAATCCTGAGCCCTCACTGCTGGCAAACAGAGAGGCCCCAATCTGCACCCATTAACATTACTGTTAATATTAGTATGCATGTATAATATTAGTGCAGTTCTCAGCCGGACTCAACATATAGGGTAAAATTGGCTAAAATGTGATTCAAATGAACAGGAAAGTGTGCACCCTTTTCCGAAGGGGTTATTTTAAATAAGCATTATCTTCATTTGCTACTAAAATGTATAATATACAATTAAAACAATTTAATATTTGTGGGCCAACTTAAAAAATAATGTGTTACACCATATGAATATTTAATTGAACTGCAAAATAAAAATAAAAATGCAAATAAATAAATATGATGATAAAAGTAGTGAAAACGTTTAAGAAAAGGTGACCAGTCACATCACCTAATGTATACACATTCCTTTAAACATGCATACATTTTGAACATAACATTTTAACATTGAATATTAGATTTGTTTCAATGTAATTTGTCTGCCCATTAAAAAGTGAAACTGCTTTTTCCTGCTTTGACGTAATAATACAATTTTACAAATAGTCAAAAATAAAATAATTTTGAAGTTTACATTAATCATAAAACTTAGTAAAAAAAAGAAAAACGTTATCATTCTTCATTGAATATAAATGTAGAATCTGTTCATACTTTAAAAATAGTAAATGTACTTTATTATCCCTTTTTCATTAATTAACATAAGTATGTTCAAATGTTGTGGGTTTCACTTACCGGCCACCAAGCCATGTCCCTGCCAGCCAGGAAATATCCACTTAGGGTGTTTCGGCTCACTCTGCAAGATGACTTAAACACACACACACACACACACACACACACACACACATACAACAAATGTTCATCCAAAATTCAAATAAAGTTATATTTCCCACCTTTACATAGTAGAAAGTATTAGAATAATGTTAAAAAACAGATAATATTTCCCTATATACAGTTAACATTCACTAATCATTCTATTATTCCTTATAATATAATGTTTATGACAACAAATGCACACACATACGCAAACACACATACGTATGCCTCACCCATATTCCAACTGCAACGTTCAACAAAAAATATGCTCCTATAACGATGATATCAGACACGCTGAAAGACTGAGAAAGGGCAAAAAATTTAGTGGTAGAGTTAGACGCCATGTCCTGCCTTCACACACACAACACATAGACTAAAACAATTAGACTGGTAGGGTTAGAAAGACACAGAGTGTTCCGGTCAGTCAGCTCTGTGTGTGAATTGATCATTAAACACATTAGTTTAATGAAGCAAACCTGAACCTACATGAAAACAACAAGGCAGATGAGACACATCCCTGAAGATGCACTAAACCCTGGTGCTTGTTGTGGTTTCACAGACCAACAAACACATGCACCTGCACATGCACCCAAATACCCATGACTAAACACACACATAAATGCACACACATAAATCAGATCATGGAGATATGTTATCTGACAAACCTAATGTGACTCAAGGAGTCTAAAAACATCTCTAGACACACTTAACAAAGTGAATCATTTACTTAATGGGTAGCACCAGTGGGTGTTTAACACACACAACACAAGCACTAACCATTAGCATCAATCTTACACATGGACATAAGTATACACTCTGCCTATACCTTTAGTGTTAACTGGGGTCACCATTCACCTCAACATAACAGCTTTGGAATTATAAATGCATAATAAACTTACAAGTCTATAAGTAAGTTAGTTAATAACTGTTGTAATGAAAACTGTTACCAAATCCTTTTATTTTATTACGTATTGTTATAATTAGAACAAATGATTGATGTCTGTCCAGCTTAATGTGAGTGATTCTATCTATCTATCTATCTATCTATCTATCTATCTATCTATCTATCTATCTATCTATCTATCTATCTATCTATCTATCTATCTATCTATCTATCTATCTATCTATCTATCTATCTATCTATCTATCTATCTATCTATCTATCTATCTATCTATCTATCTATCCCCGTCCGTCCGTCTGTCTATATATATATCTGTCTGTCTATCTATCTATCTATCTATCTATCTATCTATCTATCTATCTATCTATCTATCTATCTATCTATCTATCTATCTATCTGTCTGTCTATCTGTATATCTATCTATCTATCTATCTATCTATCTATCTATCTATCTATCTATCTATCTATCTATCTATCTATCTATCTATCTGTCTGTCTGTCTGTCTGTCTGTCTGTCTGTCTGTCTGTCTGTCTGTCTGTCCCCGTCAGTCCGTCCGGTCTGTCTGTCTATATATATATCTGTCTGTCTATCTATCTATCTATCTATCTATCTATCTATCTATCTATCTATCTATCTATCTATCTATCTATCTGTCTGTCTGTCTATCTGTATATCTATCTATCTATCTATCTATCTATCTATCTATCTATCTATCTATCTATCTATCTATCTATAATTAAACATGTCTATCTATCTATCTGTCTGTCTGTCTATCTGTCTGTCCGTCTCAGTCCAGTCCGATCCTGTCTGTCTATCTGTCTGTCTATCTGTATATCTATCTATCTATCTATCTATCTATCTATCTATCTATCTATCTATCTATCTATCTATCTATCTATAATTAAACATGTCTATCTATCTATCTGTCTGTCTATCTATCTATCTATCTATCTATCTATCTATCTATCTATCTATCTATCTATCTATCTATCTATCTATCTATCTATCTATCTATCTATCTATCTATCTATCTATAATTAAACATGTCTATCTATCTATCTATCTATCTATCTATCTATCTATCTATCTATCTATCTATCTATCTATCTATCTATCTATCTATCTATCTATCTATCTATCTATAATTAAATATGTCTATCTATCTATCTATCTATCTATCTATCTATCTATCTATCTATCTATCTGTCTGTCTGTCTATCTGTCTGTCTGTCTGTCTGTCTGTCTGTCTGTCTGTCTGTAATTAAACATGTCTATCTGTCTATCTTTATATATATATATATCTGTCTATCTATCTATCTATCTATCTATCTATCTATCTATCTATCTATCTATCTATCTATCTATCTATCTATCTATCTATCTATAATTAAACATGTCTATCTGTCTATCTATCTGTCTGTCTATCTATCTATCTATCTATCTATCTATCTATCTATCTATCTATCTATCTATCTATCTATCTATCTATCTATCTATCGATCTATCTATCTATCTGTATATCAGTCTATCTATCTATCTATCTATCTATCTGTCTGTCTGTCTGTCTGTCTGTCTGTCTGTCTGTCTGTCTGTCTATCTATCTATAATTAAACATGTCTATCTGTCTATCTATATATCTGTCTATCTGTCTGTCTATCTATCTATCTATCTATCTATCTATCTATCTATCTATCTATCTATCTATCTATCTATCTATCTATCTATCTATCTATCTATCTATATATCTGTCTATCTGTCTGTCTATCTGTCTGTCTGTCTATCTATCTATCTATCTATCTATCTATCTATCTATCTATCTATCTATCTATCTATCTATCTATCTATCTATCTATCTATCTATCTAAAGATGCATCTCTTCTGTGAGCACTTAACTATGTTTAGTTATTAGGATGTATAGGATATATATATATATATATACATACACTCGATAATCTGTCCTCTTGTAATTCCATTTCTTGAACTGGAATTGCTGGACTTTTTGTTTTTCTGCATTTGTAACTCACTTTGAATCAAATTAAATTCAAATGCATTTATTGATATAGCACTTTTACAAACACAATACAAATAATTTCGAAGCAGCTTTAAATATTAATAATAATAATAAAAATAATAATAACAATAATAATAATAATAATAAAAGGAGAGTGCCTTACAATCAATTGGTTAAAAAAAAGAATGAAAATAAATGATAAATAAAACATACCCTTTTATCAATAAAAAAGATATTTTAAATAAATGTAAATGTACTGTAGATATATCAGTGATAAGCAATATATTCTTCTAAAAATCCTTATAGCATTTTATTTGAATGTTATTAAGATTTTTACATTTAAGATATCGAGCTGAAATAGTCAAGAAGTGGTTATCTGTCCGAAGGATTATGCCAGGATTATCTAATTGAACCCAAAGACCTTGATTTCCTGGTTCAGATGTGCTTGATTAAAGTTGTTACCTAAATTGCAAGAAGATCTACACATTTTCACTATGAGACCAGGTTGCGTAAACTAATGGTTAAGATCCGGTGAACACAATCTTTACAGATTGGATTCCTGGTAGAAAAGACCGGAGAACGGTCAGTAGGGAATTTCTCTTTTCAATTTGGATTAAAAAAAATGTCTGCCACCTCACAAGTATATATTTAGCCACTGGAGCAGTCCTTTAAAATTGACAGTGCAAAATATGTAAAGAATGGCCTATTACACAGTGACTGATGTGGGTTGAAAAGAAGCCCAAATTAGATATCTGCTCTGATTTTAATGGCACCCTTAGGGAGTTATGTCTCAGATCACAGACTTTTAATTGTAAGAATGTCACCAAAATTATGTCTGAAATGGCAGATAAAGGGAAATAATGTGATAGAGATAGAAACAAAATGATATGATAATAATCAGAGGAGTGCACCTATCAATGTCTGAGTGAACCAATTACATTTAAAGAGATAGTTCAGCCAAAAGAGTTCAGTCTCATTTATTCACTTGTCATACTTGTTGTTCCAAACCTGTATGACTTTAATTTATCATGGAACTTGGAGGATAATACTTACAGAAGGTGACAGGGCTGTTTTTAAATAAAAAATAAAAGCATCCCTACTTAAGTACAATTTTATATTTATGCATATGGCAGACACTTATATCCAAAGCAACTTACAGTTCATTCAAGTTATACATTTAATCTCTTTATGTGTTCCCTAGAAATTGAATCCATTACCTTGGCACTACTAGTGCCATGCTCTACCAGTTGAGCATGATAAATGTATTCTATATTATTTGCGTGCTATATCCCTATAAATAAGTGGCAGCAAGTCAAGCAAACTTGAACATGCGCATGGGCAAATTACATTTTAGAGCCATAGCAGAACGCAAGAGTTTCACTCAATACTGATTAAATTTCAAAATGTTCCTCCCACAAAGCAATTGTAGGACTCCAGAAGACTTGGAATATAGTGAACAAGTACAGTAGTATAGAGTCATACATTGACCTGGATCAGACGGGTACCGAGAAGCAGCTGGAAGCGTGTCAGTTTTCAAGCATGACTTCGGGTTCGGGTCGGGTTTGGGTTTGTAATTAATGAACGAATAAACAGACCTACATAACTTTCTTCATGCACACACTCTTGCTCACAGACATGCGTGAACGGCAAGTTACTGTAGGGGTCGTTCAAACCAAACTAATTTGGTAATGCGCTGGATAGAAGCCTTTGAATGTTGCATCATATCTCTTGTCGGAATGCTGCATTTGTTTAAACACCATCTCAATTAAAACGTCCAAGCTGTAGCAAACTCGTGTCAAAACTCCTGTGATCTGTTCCATTCTTTGCACTGCGTCTAGCTTCTTTTAGCGCATGTGTCACAAAGATTCAATGTTTTTGAATAAGTTCAGGTTACAAAGGACTTTATGTGACTGTTACATTGTTTCAGATATTTTTTTATTGTTCTGCAATAAAAAACAAACAACCTGGTCTAGAAAACATGCTAAACATAAGTGAAAATAACTGATTTAAGGTTTTCACATATGGGGAATTATCAGCATCGAAATCATAGCAAGGATAGAATACAGTAACCTAGTAAAGTCTTTTCAATAAATGCATTCTTAATATTAAATATATCCCTAAAAAATAGAAATCTCTCTCTTGTGCACACACACACACACACACACACACACACACACACACACACACACACACACACACACACACATGTTGTGTTTCCATGTTTTATGGGGACTTTCCATAGACATAATGGTTTTTATACTGTACAAACTTTATATTCTATCCCCTAAACCTAACCCTACCCCTAAACCTAACCCTCACAGAAAACTTTCTGCATTTTTACATTTTCAAAAAACATAATTTAGTATGATTTATAAGCTGTTTTCCTCATGGGGACCGACAAAATGTCCCCACAAGGTCAAAAATTTCGGGTTTTACTATCCTTATGGGGACATTTGGTCCCCACAAAGTGATAAATACACGCTCACACACACACACACACACACACACACACACACACACAATAGTTCAGTCAAGACTTAGATAAAAACTGATAAATGTACTTTTTACCTCAATAATTTTTCCTTGTATCTGTATAAACTGTGCATGTATAAGTTGTAATTATATATAGTTGCCAAAAAGGTCTTGAGCATGTCATGAAAGGCTACATCCACAATGTGCATGAAGGCAGAGATATGTGTGATGCAAAGGTTTCCTTCTGAATCAAAGCACGTTCCTATCATTTTGAAAGAAAGAAAGAAAGAAAGAAAGAAGGAAAAGGGGTGGTGTGGCATAGTGGGCTAAAAAACAGAACATGTAAGCAGAAGGTTGCCAGTCTGATCCCCACAGCCACCACTGTGACTTTGAGCAAGCCATTTAACTCCAGGTTGCTCTGGGGGGATTGTCCCTGTAATAAGTGCAATGCAGTGTACTGTAAATAACTTTGGACAAAAGCAACTGCCAAATACATAAATGTAAATGAAAGAAGCCTGATTTTGGGAGGGAACAGGCAGTTTGGCAAATTTTATCAAAACTAAATTAAGTATTTCATTATAATTCATTATTTTTCACTGGTTATCAGCATTTAAAAATAAAGTTTTCACACTGGAACAATTGAAAGGGACGTTTTCACTTTCATTCTGCAAAAAATTACATTTACATTTATGCATTTTGCAGAAGCTTTTATCCAAAACGACTTACAATGCATTTATTACAGGGACAATCCCCCCGGAGCAACCAAGTGTCTTGCTCAAGGACACAATGGTGGTGGCTGTGGGGATCGAACCAGCGACCTTCTGATTAACAGTTATGTTACGTTCCTTGAACTGTTTTTAATTCCTGATTGGAACAATACTTGCTTGGAAAATAAATAATAAAGAGAGAGAGCAATTTTGTTTGGGTTGATTTCGGGCTTAAAATCTGACATTCGGGTCAAATAGGGTTCGGTCACACGGCCTTGGGTACGGGTCAGATTCAGGTTTCATTTTTAAGGCCCGTGCAGACCTCTAGCCTACTTTTATGTTACTTTTTTGGAGCTCAACAGCTCCTGTACACTTGCTATGTATGGGAAAATATCAGTGTGAGCATTCTGCAAAATGTCTCATTTTGTATTCCACAAGAAGAAAGAAAGGGTTTGGGACAACATAAGGGTCATATGATGACAAAATGTCACTTTTCAGTGTGATAAGTGTATCTGGCTTAGTGAACACTGTCAGCAGCCCCTATCCCACTAAAATCTGTCCTGACCTTTTTTCTGACGTGTTGTCCTCATAAACACACACACACACACACACACAATCTGTCAAGCCCATGGGAAAAGGGTATATTAAGTCACGCCCCCTGATTGATGCAGCACCATCTATTAAACCAAGCAATCACGCACACACACACACACACACACACACACACACACACACACACACACACACACACACACACACACACACACACACACACACACACACACACACGAAAAAGCTACAGCGGATTACAACCTCCAGCGCCCGCGCGCACATCTGCTAGGATGTTTACGTAATATATACGGTGTCTCTACCAGCTTCGGGTCAAAGAGACGACTTCCTTTTGAACATCTGCTATTTTTGTTGCATTGCTCAAATGTCACAATCCGTAAATACGCTCAGCGTTTCGGCGCTGTCCCTTTAACCCGAAGACTGGACTCTGTCACGGTGGTTCGTCACATCACATCAGTACGAAATAAGACTGCGTGGACATCGCTGGCCACTCCACTGGGCAACGAACCTCGCGCGTATCTGCGCACTCGACCTTTTTACGATGAGCGGCGAGACCGTTACGGTCGCCTGGCTCCCTGAAGATGCGCTGGATGTAGTGGAACCATGATTGCGTGTGTGAGAGAGGGTGTATGAGTGTAGTGATTGAACAGGATGGGGAAAGAACAGGAACTCTTACAAGCGGTGAAGACGGAGGACCTGGTTACCGTCCACCGGCTCCTGCAGAGACCAAAACAGGGCAAAGCGAGTGAGTATCACACCCACCGATTTTTTTACATTTCCCTTTTACGCATCACAGTGTCTCCACACATCCACACACTCATACATTCTAGGTTGTACGCTCAAACAGACACACATCATGCCTGTATGTTGGACTGTCCGTTGACCGGTTGTGGAGCTTATATGGAGCAGTGATATCTTATAAAATAATAATAAAAAAAAAATAAAAAAACTGTTAGCTTATTTCGTTAAATAAATAAAAAAAAAAATACTCAAATTTCCTCTTAGGAGCATGTAGTGGGAAAAATACTTTGTAGGCCTTATGCATGTTGTTTTTGTCGTAATAAAATATATCTTTTTTTATATATATATTTTTTTACAATAGCAGCGACCTCTCGTTGCGTGATAGCTATTACAGTAAAATTACAATAAAAACAAGCTGCCACTTGTCCCTCGTTTACTGCACTATAGATAATTCTCACCGCCCAACGTCTACATCTTAAGCGCGCGACGCGAAAAGATCGTCTACATTATAATCAACATAGGGGCCATTCACACCGAACACATTTTAGCGTCCGTCCACGCTTTTTTTTTTAAATCGTTTTCCCATGTTAACGCGCTCTAGACAATTTTAGACCCTGTGCCAAGTTAAAAGGAACTTCAGCTGTTAATAAAATAACGCGTCTCGAGACAATGCGTTCTGTCATTTTCGGTGCGCCGCGTCTAGCTTTTTAGACATAACGCGTACGAACGCGGCACGGCCCCTAAGATGTCTAGAGCGAGCGATTTCGATTAAAAAGCGAAGAGCTTTGTTGATTATAACGGGAGCTTTCTAGTTTTGTCGCGTCGCTCAGGGTAGATGGGAGGTCAAGTATAATGCTCGCTGTCAGTAACGGTATGAAAGCCGCGGCCCGCGTCAAATCCGTTTTGATGTCCAGATGAGCGCGCGCGGAAATGGCAGGTGACTCACAATCGCCAGAGATGAAGGAGAATAAGAGATGAAGTGTTGAAGAAAACATTAGTAGTAACAGTCTTCATGTTATAGCCTAAGCTACTTTAGATGCTTGATGCTAGTTAGGCTACCTAGATCTTGTTGTAAATTGGGAAGCGTTAGGCTCGGGAAAGGGAAGAGGGATTATGTTAGTGAAAAGCACCAGATGTCAGCGTAATAAAATGTTTGAGTGCGAGTATGCGAGAGAGAGAGAAAGAGAGTGAGAGAGAGAGGCCACTCAGCTGTTTGGGCGTGTGCCCATAATGACGTTGAAAGGGGCGTTCACACAGGACGTATACATACACCATAGATAAACCGGCACTGCAGCTTGACTGAGGAGAGGAAGAATTACACAGCTCACAGTCCAGATGCACTCTAAACTTTCCAAACAGCTTCAGGTGATGAAGATCGCAAAGGATGAGTGAATTATAATGCAAAAATACAAAATAAGTAAATACAGAAGTACTGGAATAAGTGGAGAAGGAGCGTCTTTAAAGGAAACACCCGGCGTTACATCTTAAATGCAGTTATATTAATGCATTATAGCTTCATTAAAGTTCAAATAATACGGAAGCAGACCATGTAAATAACTACAAACTCTGAAAGTGGCATTTCTCTGTGCGGTCAGCAGCTCTTCTATATGTTGCGCAAATGTCCCGATCTAAGGGGGAGAGATTGAAACTGCACCCGGCTGAAGCACACTCTGTCACGGGACGGAATAAGCTTAATGCAGCCAGATTATAACATGATGGCTCACGACTTAATGAATCATAATATATATGTCACTGTGCATTTCTTATTATGAAGAAAATTGGCAATATGCAGCTTTATTAATAAGAGAGAGTTTTTTGTGAGTAAAAGATTGATTGAAGTGAACAGAAAGATGAGAGAGGGTAGTCTTCGCCCCATTATACACCTCAAAAACAATATATGATTTTGATTTGTTTTTGTTTTTGCTTGATTTTCAAGATCTATAAAGAGCTAAAACTCCTTTAAAACAATGCACATTTACTTTAGCAGCCATACTGCAGTAGAACATTTTATCTGAGAATGTTGAATATAATATTAAAAATACAAATATTTCTAAATATCTCAAAACCCTTTAAAAAAAAGATGCATTCAACATTTGAAAACAATAGGATGTTTTGCTGTGAATTTCTTTACTGAATTAAATGTAATAAAAAGTATTTTTTCCCTTTAATTTAGTGAATGTCATTTAGAGGTATTTTTAAAAGATGATTTTGTCCTCTATTGTTAGTAAGCACATTTATTAATACAGCATTTTAAGTCGAGGCACAAGCTGAATAATCGGTTAAGAGCTAACGATTAATCATTGCAATAATCGCAGAATATTTGAATAGTCATTCGAATAATCATTAGCTTAATCAATTATCAAATAATCGTTAGTTGCAGCCCTACCTATCACAGTGGAGATTAATTTGTTTATAGAGTATTTCAGATTAAATTAAATGCCAAATGTGATTGAAATTGACAGAAAATGTTTCTGAAGTGGCTATTTTGAATAATCTTAATTTATAACTCAAAAAAGCATCATGCGGTCTAAAAACTGTTTGCCTAAATTGACAAATTTTGCCCTATAATTATTGGCCCTATATTTACAAGATTTTACTTTAACCCCCCTGGGGGCCTTTTACCCTAAATGTGTGGGCCTTTTACCTCAAGTGTGTGGTAAAACTCTCCCTCGCCACTTTTAAATAATAATAATAATTTTAATCAAAACAACCTTCTGTTGTTATTATTTTTCTTCACACAAATTATGTTGCTCCATCCAATATTCAATAAAAAGACATTCATTTTTTTCAATCTTGATTGTTTTTGTGACCAGAAAAAGTGAGTATTTACATTGCCCTTAGAGAGAGAGAGAGAGAGAGATTTTTCATCATTATGAAAATGCATTGAAAATTAGATGCTTGATTGTATGAGTTTAATCAAGAAACATGTAAATAATTGTAATTAAATGTATTTATAAATACATTTTAAAAAAGTATTTTGAAAAACAAATATTTTGAAAAATATTATGATGATTATGAAGTCATATTTCTTTGTTTCCATTGAAGCACACAGGATGCTCGATGGAATGTTTTCAAGTCATGCTGGGATTGACCATCAGGTTTTACTCAAACTTTAGGAGTCCATGCCAGCCGAGTGCATGTTGTCATTTAAACAATAGGTGGACACACCAAATACAAAGAAATTCTGAAATCCATGTAATTATTTTAATTCATACTTTCTCAAATTGTTATGCTGATAATGTAAGTTGACAAACTTTGTATTAAATAGTGGATTTTCACTGTGGTCAAAGACGTTTTGGATCACACAATAATATAGCCCTTTGCATGCACTACCGGTAGTTATTTTCTCTATTTACGTTTAGACAAACATTTAGACAAAACTTTAAAAAAAAAATTTTATATATAAAGTTTTTATATATAACCATATTTAAATCTGTAATCCTCTTTAGAGAGAGTATTATCTTTTATATTTGAAGGCAAAGTAAAAGTGAGGATCAATTGATATTCAGTGATAATTCAGTGTTCAATATGTTCTTGTGTAGTTAGGTCAGTGTAGGTGCACCAGTGCTGCTGATCTTCTAATCTAGGCAGTTTCTTGTCTTAACACTTCCCTCATGTCATTCCTCAAGAGACCCCTTAAATGAAATATATGTTTTCTAAAGGTTAGTATTGCATGATTACCATGAACTTTGTATCCTTTGACCTTCATTTTATTACATCTCCCATGAAACTATTCTGTCCTGAATGACTTGTCTAATTTTCCACACCAATATTTGAACAAATGTAATTAGTCTTCATACATCTACATACAAAGATAAAGGATTATAAGAGTCCTTAATGGTGTTTAAATTTTAATTGATATTTAGACATATAAGTGTTCTTTCTATTATAAAAACATACTGTACATTTCAGAACTCAAAACGATTCAAGCTTTGATAAGGAACTGTTATTGGACCATATTATAAAACCTTAAGTAAACAGTTCCATTCAAATGTAATGACTGTTTAATAGTTTATGCTTCTGACACTCAGTCTACACTGGGTACATGATGCAACGCAACGGCTTGAGGTTTTCTACATCGGATGCATTGACACAAAGTTTCTAAATCATTTATTTGCATTGTTGGCAGTAGTAGTGCAAGTGCATACATTGCTAAATGGAACGGGATATCCATTTAGTGTCGGCTCACCACCACAATGGACACTTCCATTGTAGCCAGCATCATTGATTAGAATGGGTTCAATTGCTTTTGATACGACATGCCTCTTGCGTCCGTTGTAGACAGGGTGTACGTGTTAACAGTTGTGCTTAATATATTTGGATGCAATGTGTTGGATGCGCGTTATGTGTAACCTCTGAAATTTAGTTTTATAATGTTGTGGAGCTTGTTCTTTCCCTTCCGGTTGAGTTTCAAATATGGCTGTATTTGAGGGGCTGCACGATGTTAGCCAATCAGAACAATGGGTATTTACACTGAAGTTTTAAGGGAGTGCATTTCAGAACATTTCAGATTGAGGGCCAGGGCCAGGGTGAAAAATGATCATAAAGTACTATGACTGTTTTGGAGCAAAAGAAAAACAAAACAAACAAACAAAATAAACTTTACTAACATTATCGGTGGACCTCAGGAAATATAATAAAACTATATAAAAAAAGAGCATTTCATGACCCCTTTAAATAATTTTTATCTGAAGCAGCATGTGGATTTGGCAGAAGACACTGGTTCTTCAGTCAATTTCCTTCTGTTCTAGAGTATTTAAATGTTGTTCTTGCAAGGACAATTAACCACTGATTGTTGACACCAGGGCACCTCAAGCACCTGTTAATGGAATCAGAATAGAGAATGAGGAAGTAAATAGCTGTCGGTCAGCCTTTTAGAATCTTCTCCTGTGAAAGACAAACTATTATTTAAAATGATTGAATCAACCTGAATACATTAGGTTACACTACTCAAAGTACTTTTTTAAGGGTCAGAACAAGTTGAAATAGCTACTTTAGGTAACAACTGCACATGTGTATGTATAATGGACCGAACTCACTGGCTTGTGTTGGCTTGGTATTGAGAATTTGAAAGAATTATTTATATATTATGTTAGCCCAAATCTTTTGTGAATGACATGCCACCAATAGGCTAATTCAAGCAGAAGAACAGATGGAAAATAAGGGAAAATGAAAGTAAAAAATCGAGGAATGGAACAGGTTTGCTTATTGAGTTGGCATACAGTATCTGACCTTTTTTAAGTGTATATCTGACACTAATTTAATTTCAATTTTAGTTTGATTATTGAGCATATAGCAGTGGTTGTAATGATTTTACAGTACGGTCATTTTAAACCTAGAATTTATTAATACTATACAATAGATGCAATGTAGTGCTATCAACTATATAGTAGAGCAAACAAGTTGGAGGACAATGTCACAGCTTGCCATATTAATAGAGAATTCGACTGATGTGCGGTCACGTGTGTATATCAGCTATTTTACAGCCAAAGCTTAGTCAAATTATCCTTTATTATATAATATTAGTTTTAGTGCTTTTAATTAGTGTTTTTACGTCTTGTTTCATGACGTGAAGCTGGATTTGCACTGATGCCTGACCTACAGTATTTAGTTGTTATGAATAATCGTATCTTTTCATTTGCATCCATCATGTTCCAAATAGAAATTGAGAATGATCTAATAAGCGGAAGTACCTAAAATATTAATTCACTGGATAATCCAAAAATAGGCATTGCCAAGTGTTTTTATTATGTATATTTTTGTGATAATTTTGGACTGCTTTTACAAGTCTTAACATGAGCTTATTTTATCTGTGTGTATCATTTTATCTCCCAGTGCATTCTCTTAAGGCCTCATCACTCCACAATGTGTATGTGTATTTTTTAGCCACTATGGTGTAAGCTGGACATTTCCAAACTAGCAAAGAGAAAATGCCAGAACACATCAGGTTAACCAGCCATGAACACCAATGCACTCACGGAAAAAGAAGAGGGAGAGGGAGAGAAGGAAACAATTAGCTCACCCTGAAGGAGAATGAATGAGATCATGTGCTGTGTCCTGAGATATATTGAAAATGCAGTTATTCATCCCAATTGAAACTATTTAAAATTTCAGGTGTTGTGAGTTGTGCTTGATCATTTAAAATTTGCCACCATGATGCTAGGGTGTTTTGGGTGGTTGCCAGGGCAATGCTATTGTGGTTGCTAAGGTGTCCTGAGGGTTTCAGTGTGATGCTCTATGGTTGCTGGGTGGTTTATAGGGTGTTTGTGGTGGTTGCATACTGGCCTAAGTCCTAAGAGCCCACCCCAATCTCTGAAGTTCATTCTTAAGCACACATTTTCGCAACAAACCATACAATTTGAGGTACCATTCATAACTAAAACACATAAGTTAAAGGATTAGTTAAAACACTAAATTTAAGAATTAGAGTTGTAATCCTCTTTCAGTTTATTTTTATCTGTCAGGTCTTTAAAAACCAGTGCTATAGTGGGTTTTGTGATCACTTCCTCCGCCATGGTTTCGTAGTTGACAGTGTCAACACTTCACATTGTAAACACAAGCTGATTCGTCCCCAGTTAAAGTTGACAATGATTGGTTGGACTGTAATTTTCCCAGACAATGAGGTTTCAATGGAGTTGAGGCCAAATATGGAGCTGAGCAATGTGAATCACAAGATTCATCTGTATGTACAAGGCCATGTATTTGTGGCGCAGTGTTTAGGAATCTAGACTATGAACAGGGTGACATAGATTCCTGCACAGGGCAATTCATTTGACCACAGCCTTAGTGAAGAAAGGTGCTTAACCTCTGTAAGTCCCTTGAATATTGTATCAGCATGGTTGTACATGTGCTTGAGCCCCTCTTTGTGTGTATGTATGCTGATTAAAGTCTGTGATTTGTAAAATAAAGTAGTCCTGTCACTGGACATAATAGTGAAAAAGCCTCAACTTAAAAACCAATACAAGAATCTTACATCCTCCATAATCTCATCAAAGAGTGCAGACTTTTCATTTATAAGTGATGGCTGGCCATTTTCATGGTTTGGTGTAATATTTATTTATTTATTTAATTAATTAATAATTTATTATGTTTGTTCCCATGTACCTAATATTAGAATCAACTACAGAGTAGTACCACATTCCAGCATTTGCTAGCTCCATTTCATGTGAGTGATGGTTGTGAGGGCAGAGATATTTAATTTTGATGTCTATAGGTCTCTCTGGAAATGTTGGCATGTCAGGGTCAAGGCCATCTTGTAACATGTAATACACTCCAAAAATAGCTCTTTGGCTGAACTTTATTCAGTTGTGGACAGTGGTTTCAGATGTTTGAAATGAGTTTTCTTAGCTTAAAATGACTATGTATTCTTAACACAAACACTTTGTGTAGAAATAACCTTGTGTAACGCCAACAAAATTAGACTTGTCAATGTAACTCAAATAAATCTATTTTTGTACTAACTATTGAAAGTTGTGTTAGCATGATAAATATATGCTTGATGGAAGCACTACAAAGTGTGGTTTAGTTAGCGCAGCATTTGGTCAATGAAGCGAGCAACCAATTGTATGTCTGATATCTACCGGTCCTCATTGTTAGCTCAAGCTCCACTCTTCACCATAACGGGACCCACCAAAACTCCAACATAACAAAAACTATCCTAAATCTCAACATAACAAAACATTAAACTCTAACAAGTATCCCCCCTTTTTAGTCATCTTGCACAAAAACACATAAAATAACTCTTATTTTTAACATTTACTATTCCTATGGAGTCCTATACAAAGCATGCTGGGAAATGAAATCCCCTGCCCAGTTCCACCAATGCTAGAGCAACACCACAGAAATTATTATGTAGTCCCAACTCAAATGGATTAAGTAAACTTCCACATTGACAAATTTAAATGGATAAAACACAATAAAATCAAGTTTTGACAAAATGTTCTTGGATTGTGTGGCTTTAGTTGCAGTTTAAACACAGTTTGTGCACATTATTCCTGCCTGATCTAATTAAAATGATGGCCAAATTATATGACTTGTTTCAGGACATGTATTACGGCGAGGTGAGTTGTCCATTGTGTGGCACTAAAAGCGAGTTAAATGTTCTGCCAAAAATATGAGGTTTTTAAGGTTAATGTTCCGTCGAGATTTAAATCAGCAAAACCTACCTCCCTAACCTAAAACTTAAACCTTAATGTGAGAGCAGGGTCGGCGCTAGCTACAGGCAGACTGGGCAATTGCCTAGGGCCTCCGTATTGCCGGGGGAGGGGGTCCTCCAAATTATATTTGAACTTGGTAATTAGCAGGGCTGTGCGCACTAAGTTTAATTTCTAGCGCTTTGAAAATCCACAAATGACACCTATTATCAGTAAGCGGTTATGGTCGTTTGAACTGACAAGCTTTGCATAAAAATCCATTCTGCATAAAAGGAATGGATAATATTCTTAATTGGGCTGGAATGAAGAGTGACATTGTAAGGCATACTTATCTAGCGTTTTAACAGAAATAGTTAAATTACACAGTAATTTGATTAAAAAATATAGAGACTGTGAATCAGAATAAAGAAAAATTATTGTCACAGTCACTTGAATAGAGAAGAGTTATTTGATAGCAATTGCACACCATATAACATTAAAATAAGTGAACTGCATATAATGCCACTTTACACACTCATTTTGATGCTGTGAACTGTTTATATGCTATAGCTTTTACTATTACATGAATCAATACATCAATTATTTATCATTTAGTTATAAGCTTGAATTTACCTTGGAGGAAATTAAGGTGTCCTTGCTGATGTTAATCATGCTCATTTGGGAATGTGGACTGACAGTTTAACCCAATATGTGTTACATTCTGAAGGGCTCATCCCTATGCCCTAAACCTTTCAAAAGGGTTTACCCATCAGAGTGAGAGCTTTGGAAGTGTAGGGCTCAAATATCAGTCATTCAGAATAAACTTTTACATCACCAATCCAAGCCAAAGGAGCCACTGTTAACGTCGCACAAGGCTGACGCTAATGAACATCAGTTGCAAATAATCAGAAATATTTACACATGATTTTGCCTCACTATTAACTACTGTACTTTCAGAAAGTATTAAAAACTATTTAAAAAAATGAACTGGTAAATAAATGTACTGAATATGTTTAATCATTAAATAAATAAAATGCAACTGTGTCTGCTTGTTTAATTTCAGCTCCTTTATAACAATAAAGATTCATATCAAGCGAATGTACAGTAAAATAACACAAGCAATAGTCATTTCAAACAGACAGCAAGAGGGTTAAAATGTTCATTGTAATAATTCAAAGCTTTTATAAACCTAGTAGATGAAGGAATGCCACATGTTTATGTTGCAAAACCAAAGTGTGTTTGCAGTTGCGGCTAGTTTTATTTACATCAAACTTGGAAAACCTGCAGATTTATGACGTATGGTCCGGTTCTGATCTGCTTTGCGGTGAAGTGTCCATTAGTTGAACACCACAGAAATGTTTGTTTTGAAGGGCTCTTCGAAGCAGCTATGTGAGCACTTCGGTTTGGAACGGCCCATCAACATGGCGGCCATGTTTGTTCTCCCTTTGTAGTGCCTTTGGAGGCTGATATATCCCATTTGGAACACAGTGAATGTGATCAGTCTGTCTCAAACAGACTGTGCAATTTAATGTACATTAAGCTATGAAAGAAGAAAATATTTTAGCACTGAAAAAAATTACACACATAAACCTCCTTTTCACCTTAATTTTCCACTACTGAGAATACATAAAAGGGTAACTAAGGACAAGTTTCTTGGCAGTGAAAAATGACATGACAATGGCATAATAATAGCTTAGACACACTGAATTATAGGTTTATATAGAAAACACCATGCATAGGCTACATTTCCTGCACAATAGGCAGCAACAACAATTTCTACAAAGTGTGTGTAGTCTAGCACCTGATTTGGAAACCAATTGCTTTTGATGTATAGAAGGTTGTTTCAAATGTCATGGCAGGTCAGCTGGATTCTGAGCATCACAGGTTTTGCTTCTCAGGTCTTGTCTTTGACAAGACAAGGCAGGCTTTCAGTACGATGACATGTGCTCATTTTACACATGTCACTTTATAAAGCTGTAGAGGGGTTTGTACATGCATTTAAGCACCTTGGGAGTAGTGATCCATTGATTTGAGATTTGGGATCTATAATCTTCGACATTAATTGGGATCTGTTTTGCTTTAAGTGGAACAGAAAATCTGAAAATGTATATATTTAGATTATATATAATATAATTATATACTGTGTAATTGTATGTATTTATAGTTTTAAATTCTTTTGAGAATTTTACATGCTTATAAAATTCAGGATTTAGGAAATCAAACTGTTAAATAATTATTTTTGTAGTTGCTGTGGTCTTGTATCTGTTGCCAGATAATGGCGATGTTTAAAGGTGTATGTCTGGGTAAGCAATTGATGTGGACTACATAGAAATCAGTTTTGTGAGATGATTATGTCATGAAGAAAAGCCAATGGTTTCAAAGAATGAAAGTTTCATATCTTCATTAACCGCTAAAGTTCAGGTCAGTTCACATTAAATTAAATTCAGTTAAATTGAATTCAAAGGGTATAAACAGCCTTCACTAGCAAGCTTGCAACAATTGAATTCTTAAGAATTGTTTTTATTTTATTTTTTTTGCTATTAGTGGGCCAAGCTGATCTGATCTGATCTGTTGTTTGTGTGTGTGGAGACTTTATGCTTAAAAACTATTATGCATAGAACTTGTCAATTTAGTTACCATGGCAATGCTGAACATCTGTATCGGCTCTGGCAGTGCTGCGTGTCTTTGTGGGGGTGCATCTGGGCATCAACATATTGCACTATCCTGTTTTATCCTCGACACCAAAGATTGTCTAATCTATGTGTCTGTGTGTGTTTGATGGTGGGGTAATCCCTCCTAAGGTGGCGAGAAATGACCAGAGGACCATGACGACAATGTTCCTGCTATATTAGAGATGAGAAGCAGTTCACAGGCAGCTCTGAGGCCCCATTTTCAAATTATGTTGTTAAAAAATTTAGATTTTAAGGGCTAATGTTTAACTTTTATTTATATGCAGGGAAAACACACGCTTGCAATTCTTTCCCAAATCTGCAGTTTTCTACACTTAATTCAGCTACAACCATTTTCAAGTCTACATGCAATCTTTTATTGTAGATAATTGTTGCTTTAGGTGTGCTGTAAATGTATCATGTTATTATAACTTTGTACTTCAAACTATAATTAAAACTATCATTAAAAAAAATACATTTAAAGAAAATGTACTACATTAATAGAACATTTTCCATTGGTGTTGCAGGTCATTTTGACCCATTTCTAAAATGGTTCTAAATGGGTCTGAATGTTTCTCAAGACCAAGAAGGGTTAAAAGTCACACTAAACTTTGTGCTTTTTTCTTTTCCATGCATGCAAATGCTTGAGACCGGAAACGCAAGCACTTGCGAAGAAGTGTCATCATCTGCTGTATACCAAAGATCAAGTTTGGTTAACTCTGATGTGCAAATTTATATAGTGAAAAGAAACACATTTGACCAATAGAAGTTCTAAATGTCACAGATTGACCTATCTGAATCCTAGATTGTGCCATCAAATCCTTTTGCCGAAATTCGTTGTGAGGTCTGAAATTATTTTGCATCCTTAATGTCTTTAAGCAGGCAAAGCGATTATTTCATAACGTGCATACTGAATCTTAATTCATCTTTATTATATTTTTGCTTAAATATTGTTTGTTTATAGCTCAGGAGACTTAGTGGATTTCTCAGTTATGTCTAACTTATGTACTGAAAAAATCTGAGTAGCAGGAGAAATAAAAGTCCCAATTTGCTATTTATTTTAACTCATTGCAGTCTATGAGAAACAATTGACATATTAAAGAGATATTGTTTGTGATTATTCTTTTCTATGGGTTCCCTCGCACATAGTTTTCTAGAGTCCAGTGTAAAAACAGTGAGTCACGTGTAAAGCATGTGAGGCTAAACTACTGGAAGAAAAATATTGCTCTCTCTCTCTCTCTCTCTCGCTCTCTCTCATATTTTCTTTTCACTGTCAGCTTGCTCAAGCTGCAGGCCATGGCTGCTTTAAACTGTAAATGGTTAGATGATGGTAAGGGATGTTGAGGGTTTGTGTGGGTGCGTGTGTAAATACGGAGTGCACTCTGGTTTTTGGTGGTATTGAAGAGACTGTAGTTTATTTACTATGATACAAAGGCCGCAAATATAACTTAGAATTCAGAGGGAGCATAGCTTGTGGCTGTATATCTTAATCGTGTTTACAATTTGAAAAATGTATAGTGTGTCACTTTCGGTTAATTTTAAATTATATTAAATACAGTATCTATTATTACAGCTATGGATTTGGGACTGAGACCGGGTGAGGGAGATGATGGATGCGTGTGTGTTTTGTTCAGATTACTGTGTTTGTCCTAGATTATGCTCCAGAGCAGAGATTACATTATTTCATTTTTTTTAAACAAGAATAGCGGAATGCTTTCATTACTGTATGTGTGCTTCCTCAATTATTTGTTTGGATTCTCCTATATCAGCCAGTATTAATTTACACTTAAAGCAGAAGTGTGTCATTTCTTCACCACTAGCGTCATCAAACGGAATTGCAAAAATAAATTGTTTTCAAACACTTTTACAAAATACTCCCTACATCTGCTATTGGTCAAATATATAGATAGTCCCGCCCAAAACCCACACTATTGGTCGAGAAAATTTGCTGTGTCGAGCTGTGCCGTGTTACTCAAAAGCACTGCAATCTTCAGTTGATTGTTGAGACCATTGGCGCCAATGGTTTCTACGATCTTCTACGATGGTTGGGCTAGGTGGGGTTAGCTAAAATAATTGTTTAATTTGAGAGTTTAGGTTTCCTTAGTAAAGGAAAATCTAACATGATTTAAAATACATTTTTTATTGAATATATATTCTGAGTGTGGCATTTTTACTATCTTTTGAAATTTATCTTAAAGCTATTTCATGTGACAATCCCCTATACTCAGTAAATCCTCTCTGTTTAATGCCATTGGACCCAGCATTGGGAGAGTTACTTTTAAAATGTATTCCATTACAGATTACAGAATACATTATACAGTTTTTGTACATATGTTTCTATTGTAAACCTTAGCGGGTAAATTACAGTAAATTATTGATAAATCGATACATTATGTAATTTGGATTTAGTGAGAGCTTGTAGGGCTGTGTATTTGCTTTAGTATTGATCTCTGATAGTGGAGCTGGTGTCGGTCACATGCTTGGCTAGGTGCTTCTGTCACAGGCTGTAAATGAATTGATTACTTAATTACCAAGAGAACGAAGTACAATATATCTGCTTTAAAACTGCTGCCTTTAATGTAATGATCATCCTCTTCTTGAGGCCTGTAGACTAAACACTGTGACATACAAAACACAATGGCTCCTAAATGTGAACACAGGGTGAGAGTGTTGGTAATTAACCTCTATGCTGTTGGGCAGGACTGGATTTGGTGGATCCAAGTTCAAAAAAGGCTTGATACAAAACAGGATGTTTTAACAAGCGTAGTATTTGGAGGATTATGGGATTGATCTCAAGAGGTTAAAACACAGACGATGCCAACTCGGAAGTGTGCAAAGTATTAAGCCCTGTTGGAATTTAATTAAAGCAGAAGACAGGAGCATCCTCATTTATGCAGTAAACTTTAGAATGCAGTATAGGCACCTGTTCAGATTCAGACTGATCTTACCATGAATTCGGCAACAGTATGTCAAAATGTCTTCAGCTGAAATCTGTGCTTACTGAAAATCGTCCCAGTGGATGCATTAAGGTTGTTTATTAACTGCTGCTGTTTCACGCACCACTGTAAAAAAAAATTGGAATTTTAATGGTAAAAATATTAACAATTCTGCAGTAAAAAAACGTTAATTGGTTAATGGGTATTTACCTTAAAATATATGGTCAATTTTATATATATATATATATATATATATATATATATATATATATATATATATATATAAAAAGACAATACGTGAAGTTTTATGGTAACAGTTTAAAAAATGATATTATTTTTTTAAATCTAAAAAGTATAATTTTCTGAATATATTAACAGTACACATTTCATTATGTTTATCAAGAGAGTTCATGAAATTTTTATGGTAAATTATTGTTAAAATTACGGTAAAAATCAATAATCATGCATTCCCAGAATTCCCTGCGTGACCTATTCATTTCATAATATCTGATGGGAATAGTTATGTTTCTTCTTATTTTCAATATCAGTTATGTACATTGGAGTGTTCTGTTTTATATTTGATGTTTATTACATTATTTTAATTTCACATGTGTTACCCTGATGGGGTTTAGTGTTTGTGTGAGTGACACTGAGCACTGTCTCTACATGTTTATTGATTATTGCTCCAGGAAGGGCCTCTATTGATGAACTTCATGTCATCATTTGCCCTTTTGTAATTACTACAGTGATTAACAATACATTATAAAGTGAAAAGCAGATTTTTACAGCATCAGAAGGATAAAATACTAAGTTTATTATGTAATTATATAAATAACGGTAATGGACCGTAAAATATACAGGCATCAAAATGACATCCTGTAAAGCCTAAAATGTGGATTTCTGGCAACCACAGCTGCCAGTTTATTTTACTATAAACTTAACAGGATTTTTGTTACAGTGTGGAGATTTTTTCTTTCTATACGTCTACACACTCTATGCTTCAGTTCAATGCTTGTGGCTGTGTCTTGGATGATCACTGAGGTATTTTGTGGTGTAGTCACTGTGACCGTCGTGTGTGCGTTGGCTGCTTGAGGTCCTGCCATTTGTCTGCATCATCGTTCTTTTTGTTTCATTTCACCACAGGGGACTGCTCGTGCATTTTATTTTTCCTCTCATTCTGTTTGGATTGGATGATCGTGAACATGCTGATTGGACTATCACCATTTGGACTATGCTATTGTCCAATCATCATATTTAGGCTCTATTGCTGTGGTGTGTCTTTGATATATATATTATGTTTTTTGTTATGACTGGAGTCTTTATCTAATTTTAAACACATTTGTCAGATGTTGGCATACTATTCATTCTTTAAATATGAAACCTTTTCTAATGAGGACAAATTACTGAGTGTACCATTGAGTTAATGTCAAGTCCTGACAGTGCAAAATAACAGGGTGGGAGTTAAATAAGGCAGAACACAGGTGCAAACAATTACTCAAAAGAAAACAGTGGAACTGTCATGAATCCCACTTCTGTAGTTCCTCCCACTCACCACCAGAGGACTCCATCACCTGAGTATTGACTTTAACTCTCTGAACTCTAATTCCCATAATCCCCGTACCTGGCACTGATTACCTGCTCACCTGTTCCTCATTTATTCAGCTATTTAGGTCTAACACACACACACTCTCTCTCATTGCAAGGTCTTGTTTTGCCCTGGCTGACATTTCTGAGCATTCTCTTAGTATATTGCTTTTCCTGTGTATGATCCTGGACTGTTTACGCTGTTTTGACCCATTGCTGCCTGCCTTCTATTATTCCCTTGTTTACCTGGATATAACCTGTGATTGTCTGCTGCCCGCCCTGACCCCTTGCCTGTTAATTGATTACCTCTCTGGATTGCCTTGGATATTTCTGTTGCTGGTGATTGACACCTGCCTGTCTGGTTTAAAGTTATTAAAGCTGCACATGGATCTCAACTCTGAATTGTCATTATGGAAGACTTCACCACAAACCAATCCAGCGGCTTTTCTGCAACTCACCACCATGGTCTCAGCGGAAGTGAATGTACTGGCCGTACACCACCAACAGCTTGATTGGCTGGCATCCTTAACAGAGGAGCTTGTTTAAGACTTTGCAAAGCCTCTGTTTATCAAAACCAAACCCGTCAGCCTCTTTATCTAATCGAGTTGCTCACTTGGTCTCACCTAGCACATTCACCGCGAACCCATGCCTCACCTTTCCTGAGAAATTCAATGGGTCACCAGCTAAATGTAAGGGATTTCTGCTCCAATGTTCCTTGTTTGTTAACCTACAACCCGCACTATACCCTACTGATGAGTCGCAATTCCTTTGTTCTCTACTAGGCTTAGGGACTGGATAAGAGTGGTGTGGAACGGTGACCGAATGACTTTCCCTTCGTTCAGTTGATTCCTCCGTCGATTTCATTGTGTTTGAACATCCAGTGGGAGGCAAAGATGCCGAAGATCAGCTGCTGTCTCTTCATCAGAGTAAGGCTCCCACCGCAGAATACACTCTCAACTTCCGTACTCTCGCTGCTCAAACCATGTGGGTGGAGGACACTTTAAAGCTACTTTTTTGGAAGTGACTATACTTGGAGCTTCAATCAGAGCTGGCCTGTCAATATGAGGGTAAGACTTTGGATCAGTTAATTGAATTGACTATACGTATTAATAATCTCCTCAAAGCACATAAACCCTCCAAAAATCCTGTAACACCGGGGTGACCAACCCTGCTCCTGGAGAGCTACCTTACTCAAGTAATCCTAAAGATCGTGATAAGCTAGTTCCGGTGTGTTTGATTAGGGTTGGATCTAAACTCTGCAGGAAGGTAGCTCTCCAGGAGCAGGGTTGGTCACCCCTGCTATAACGCATACCACCGCTGCATTCAACCAATGTGAATCTGAACCCATTCACATTGGACACACCCACCTTACTTCTCTGGAGAGAGACTGTCACGTTAAGCATCATCTGTGTATGTACTGTTTTCAAGCCAGACAAGTTATGTGTTAAATTGCCTGTGATAACCTTTTTGGGAGGATCTCTCTCTCTAACCCAGCCATGCTGGACTCTGGGGCAACGGCAACTTTATTGGATTTCGCTAGGGCTCATAATATTCCACTTGACCTCTGTGACTCTTTTGGCAGTGGCAGTGTTAGACGGACTTCCACTTGGCGATGGTCATGTTCATCACACTACCAAAGATATCATTCTACAAGTTGGAGCACTGCATACTGAAACTATTCACCTATCTATCATCCTATCACCTATATATCATCCTATCACCTCAAATCTTGTGGAGAGATCAGCAAGTTACCCAGTGGTCCAGTACCTGCATCTCCACCTGCCTTAAGCCTATTTCTCCCAGGATTATTAGAGCCGCTGCTGTGTGTATTGAACCCACTTCAGTTCCAAATCTTCCTCCTGAGTATTCCGACTTGGTTGAAGCCTTCAGCAAAGCCAAAGCCTTACAACTACCTCATTGCCCCAGTGATTGCGCCATAGATCTAATACTTGTTTCCTCACCTCCACGAGGCAGAATCTTCCCCTTGTCTAAACCTGAGTCGGAGGCCATGAAGTCATACATTGAGGAACTAGCCAAGGGATTTATCAGACCCTCAACTTCAACACATCAGCTGGATTCTTCTTTTTGAGTAAAAAGGAGGGAGGGCTCCGCCCATACATTGACTAATGTGGTCAAAATTAAATCCCTGTAAAGATTATTTTTATTTATTTTTTACCCCCTGCCATTGGTTCCAGCTGCTCTTGAACAACTCCGCACTGCCAATTATTTCCCTTAACTTTATCTTTGCAGAGCCTACAATCTCATCTGCATATTTGAGGGGGACGAGTGGAAGATCACTTTCTCAACCAGCACAGGCCACTATGAATACTGGGTCATGCCTTTCGGATTGGCCTACAGTCCATCAGTGTTCCAGGCATTCATCAATGATGTCTTCCGAGACCTACTGAATCAAGGGGTAATAGTTTACATCAATGACATCCTCATCTACTCTTACGAGGAGCATGTCAAGCACGTTCGGGCTGTTCTACAATGCCTCATTGCCCATCAACTGTATGCCAAGGCTGAGAAATGTGAATTCCATCAGACATCAGTGTAATTTCTTGGATATGTCATCACCCCAGAGGGCGTAGCTATGGATAACAAAGTGAGAACAGTTTGGAAATGGCCACAACCTACCACGATAAAGGAATTGCAATCTTTCCTGGGTTTATCCAATTTCTACAGGCGCTTCATATTTCAGTACTGTGGCCGTGCCTTTGATGTCTATGCTTAAGAAGAACTCTCAGCTCTTGTGGTCCCCAGCTGCTGTCCAATCCTTCAAGGAGCTCAAAGCTCGTTTCACCATCCAGATCCTGATCGCCCATTCATTGTAGAAGTAGATGCATCTAACACTGGTATCGGAGCCATCCTCTCTCAGTGGTATGGTACACCTCCTAAACACTTCCCCAGTGCCTATTACACACGCATTCTCCGATTTGCTGAATAGAACTATGATGCCAGAAACTGAGAACTTCTAGCCATGAAAGCAGCGCTCGATGAGTGCCGTCATTGGTTTGAGGGAGCCGAACACCTGAATCATTGGAATCTAAAGTACTTGCATAAAGCCAAGAGATTTAATCCAAGACAAGAAAGATGGGTATTGTTCTTTACTCCAACTCCACAGTCACATATCTTCCAGGCTCTAAGAACGTCAAGGCCAATGCCCTCTCTCGCCAGTTTGAATACTCTCTTCAAACTCTCACTGAAGAACCCATCTTGCCACCCACACTGATAAGAGCTCCGGTACAATGGGACATCATGACCACAATAATTAACACTCATTCCTACGATCCACCACCTCCGAATGTTCACCTGATAAAACCTATGTTCCACTCCCACTTCATGAGTAGGTTATCCAGAGGGTCCACTCATCGCTCCGCTCTGGTCATCCGGGCATCACTGCCACTGTTCTGTTGGTATGCAACCAGTTCTTGTGGTCCAACTTGCAGGCAGACACCATCCGTGAGGTCAAGATCAATATGATTCCCTATATGCAACATCAACAAGTCATCTAGATAACTTCCAGCTGGGTTATGCAGCCTACACCTATACCTCAACGTCCTTTGTCTCATATCACCATAGATTTTGTCACGGATCTTCCTCTCTCTCATGGCCACACTACCATCCTCACGGTAGTAGATCGCTTCTCCGAGGCTTTCTGCTTCATTCTGCTTCACAAGTTAACCTACTTTCTTTCAAAACTGCAGAGCATCTATGCAATAATTTATTCAGGTTTTATGGTCTACCCGAAGACATGGTTTCAGACCGAGGGCCTCAGTTCACCTGACAGTGGACCGCTTTCTTTTGACAATTCGCCATTAATGTCAGCCTAAACTCTGGGTACCATCCACAATCTAACAGCCAGATGGAACGCATGCATCAAGAACTGACCCACTTACTCAGTATCTACTGGAATCAGAACCAATCTGACTGGAGCCGCTATCTACTCTGAGTTGAATGTGCCCAGAATTCCCTCTGCAAACCATGAACTGGCATGACTCCCAGTGTGGTCTTGGTTTTTAGCCACCCTTATTTCCTTGGTCAGGGGAGCCCACAGACCTTTCTGCCATCAACGACTGGCTCCTCAAAAGTGAGGCTCCATCAACAGAGTATTGACTTTAACTCTCTGAACTCCATTTCCATAATCCCTGTACTTAAATGGTCTGCACTTATATAGCGCTTTACACTGTGTCCCATTCTCAAACACACACTCATACACCAATGGTGGCAGAGCTGCTATGCAAGATGCTAGCCTGCCATTGGGAGCAACTTGGGGTTCAGTGTCTTGCCCAAGGACACTTCGGCATGTGGAATCGTGTGGGCCGGGAATTGAATCGCCAACCCTGCGATTGGCAGCCGACCCGCTCTACCCCCTGAGCCACAGCTGCCCCATAATAGAGTATACCTGGCACTGATTACCTGCTCACCTGTTCCTCGTTTATTCAGCTATTTATGTCTCACACTCACTCTCTTGTTGCAGAGTCTTGTTTTGCCCTGGCTGACATTTCTGAGCATTCTCTTTAGTTTATTGATTTTCCTGTGTATGATCCTTGTTTACCCAGTTTTGACCCATTGTTGCTTTCCTGCTATTACTGCCTTGTTTGCCTGGACATATCCTGTGATTTTCTGCCACCTGTCTCGACCCCTTGCCTGTTTATTGACTACCTCTCTGGATTGCCTTGGATTTTACTGTTGCTGGCGATTGACCCCTGTCTTTGTTACTACGTTTACTGTTATTAAAGCTGCACATGGATCTCTACTCTGACTCATCATTACAGGAACTTGTGAAACCACACCAAATGACAGTACTCCTATGCCCTACAGCTAGCATCTCCCAAAATCCATTTCACACATTTTAACTTAATGTTAACGAGAACATGTATGGTTTCAAAGCTAATAGACATGGACTAAAAGCCACAAAACTTTAATTTTGATTTTAAATTCATAAAACATACACCAATATAATGTCAAACATGTCTTTTTAAAGTGTTATGTTAGACTGTACTTAAAGCAATATCACAAGTTAAGCTCAAATTACAGGATTATGACATTGCGTGTTCATGGCTACGAAGTTGTAAAATTGGATATAACTTTTACATGGAACATTTTACAGAGAAATTTTAAAAATGTTAAAAACACATATTGTTTATGTGGCTATACTTGTATTGAACCTGAAATTTTCCTTTAAGGAGAAATTTTATATAAGCATTTTGTTATGCCAGATGATGATTATATCATCTTAACCTTTAACATTTTGTAGATTTCCAAGTCTTGAACACTCCAGATGGTTATTTTGCTGTTTTCCTTGAGTATAATGCTGCAAATGGATAGAATGAGTAAAAGCATTATTGAAAGGGGATCCAAGGAGAGTATTAAAGGAGTATTCCGGATTTAATATAAGTTAAGCTCACTCTACAATATTTGTGGAATAATGTTGATTAACATAAAAATTCATTTCAACTTGCCAATCCTTTTCTTAAAAAAAGAGCAAAAATCTGGGTTCCAGATGAAGAATAAAAGTGCTTTTATAAAATTATGAGCTTCACATTTCTGCCTTAAAACCCCCCAAAATTGGCCACATTCACTTCCATTGTCTCACTGTGACCGCAATATATTTATTTGTAAAAAATGTTTTTAAAGGAGGGACAAGTCAAAATAATTTTTATGTTAATCAACATTATGCCAGAAGTACTGACAATTGAGCCTACCTTGTATTGAACCCAGAATATTCCTTTAAACAATGTTTAAAGCATAGTAGATTTTGTGTGTGTGTGTGTGTGTGTAGCAGATACTGGGCAACACTTATTGTTATTGTCATGGTTTAAGGTCAAGGTTACCATAGCAACAGGCACCAATTAGGTTGCTGTGATAATGGTATGAATAATTTATCAGTTGGAAGGATTATATCTGTGTTCAAAAACAACTCATGGTGTGCAACTGTATGTGCACTTGTTTGTGAATGTATACATAATGTATAAACTTCCTCATTTATCATGATACCATCACAGTTACCAGATAGACATTCCATAGCAACTCCAGGTGAGGCGTTGCCATGGCATTTTTATCAGGTTCTCTAATTAGCAACACAGTGACGTTGAGTTGTCATGGAAATGCTCATTTGCGTTTTTCTTATGTCTTTTCATAGTGTTTGATTGAATGTCTGCAAGCTTGTCTTAGTATTATCTCTATATATGTGTGCAAGGTTGAAAATGAGATGCTTAATTCATTGTTTCATTACAAGGTATACTAATTACATATGAATTAATTTACCATTCCAAGAGATTAAGATGAGTTGGCAAATTAATTAAGTAATTCAACATTACCAAGGCATAAGCATAATTGATTAGGCTGTGATCAGTGAGTATGAATAATAACATCATTTACACACACTGAAGAGATTTTTAAGCATGTTTACTAAAATAAGACTGTTATTAAGGTCAAATGAACAGCACACACACAAACACAGTGTTTGTTTTTAACCATTTAGTGTTATTTTCCATAATTCTAATTCTATGTCTCTCTCTCTCTCTCTCTTCCTGTCCCCCAATCTCTCTCTCTATCTGTCTGTCTCACCCTGGTAGAAGGCTGCCATCTGGACCACTTTTATTTAGCGTGCGCGCGCACACACACACACACACACACACACACACACACACACACACACTCTGCTTATAAATCTTGAGATTAATATACCAAGGCATAAACATTTGATAGACGTATAACCCCAATATAATATACTAAATAAACTGTAATGTTTTTTATTCGAATTTGTATATGTTGTTGTGTGTATGTGTGACTTATAACCAGCTGTGATTAAACACTTCTGGAGTTTAATGAATGGAAACTCTACCTGTTGTCTTTGGTTGAGTGGAATCTCCTCTGTGACTGATCCAGTTCTTGTTTTGACCTTAGTGCTGTTAGATATAAACATGATGGTGAAATAATATTTTTTTACTTCATAATTAAGATTCTGCTTCAAAGTATGCAATCTATGTTAGAATAAAAGGTCAACAAAGACAGATGGAAATAGTTTTTTTTTGCTCCATTCTGAACTGATTTGAATGTCTTTTAAATTCCAATTCAATTTCTGAATTTGTATCAAAGTTTAATGTAGGAGGCAAAGATAATGCATAACTGAATTTGAATTTAAAGGTGTAGATTTAACATTTGAAATTCCAAAAATTTATTTAACTGCTGTAAGTGTAATATTTTTTATTTTATTTTTACCCTTAAAATGTACAGCATAAAGTGTATTTCCAGAAATATTTATAGTAAATTCTTGAAATGCTTAATGAATTAAAATGTAGATTTAAAATAATAATACTTCGTTATATTTCTAGAATTTTCTTTCATTCTATTGTGTATAGTGTGGAAGAACACCTTCACAGAATTATTTCCATAATGCCATCACCAGTGTTGAATTTCTTTACATTTCGATTCAGTACATTCCTTTTTCAGTCATTCCCATTGTAATTCAATTTTTAACATCATCATTATTGTCTGCGAAAATGGTAAGTTACGTGGCTAAGAAAAGTAACAGCACACTTACCCTCAAACAATGTTTATGAGTATAAAAAGTGTCATTTTTGTCAGCTACAGTAAATGGAAAAAATCCTTCACTATTCTCTTTTATTAACAAAAAAAAAACTCAATTTACAAACTTTTCTTTTCACTTGCAGAGCTCCTGGGTGCTGCTAAGAAGGTGAATGTGAACTTCCAGGACACAGATGGGTGAGTTTCATCTATAACACACTGACACCACATGCTCACTTATGATGTGAATCAATTTAGTTCTCATTATTGTAAGTAGTGGATAAGTGTTATGGGTTTTTCAATGAACTAGAAAAATCTATACATCAAGAGAGCAGGGAGGGTGATAGCTGAAATTATGCTAATATTTACATTATATATTTAACAGTTATTTTAGACAATATTCATTCTAAATTAACTCCAAAATATTTCAAAATGTGATCTCTCATGATTATACATTTACACAACTGTCCGTGAAAAACTAATTATTGTTAATCAGTCATGCATATTTACAGTTTTTAATTTGGAGTTTTCCCATTATAATATATAATGCCATTTCTTCTGTCTTTTATTTCTGGCTGTGGTGATTTTTCTCATGATGTATCAGATCATTTCAATGTATATTTCTTGGTAGAAAAAAACAATCACTACACAATATGGTACACAAAAGAAAAAATACTTTATAGTTAAAGTTAACTTACAGTATAATCACCTGAACATTAATCCACATTTTTACATTAAACAAAGTTTAACAGTTGTTAGAATGCAGCAGTGTACCAGAGAATTAGAGAGAGAGAGAGATTGAAAGAAAGTGTGTGTGTGTGTGTGTGTGTGTGTGTGTGTGTGTGTGTGTGTGTGTGTGTGTGTGCTGTACATGTGGCTTGGGGCTCTGACAGAGAAAAAGCTCTTACTCATGGAAGTAGGTCATAGCCTCCTGCTCAGTTAGAGAGTTAGGGATCGGAGCGAAGAGGCAGAGTTGAGCTGAAATTAAGTCTGATTAGGGACTCTCTAAAAAGATATGCATGAGTTTTAAGCTATGGGACTGGAAATAAGCAAATCGATATTATTATAAGGGTTTTGTGAAGAAATATATCAGGCTATTATGAATAAGAAAGGAATAGGACAAGACGACAAATAGGCCTAGAATTTCAGCAGAATAATAAGACAAGTCACTCACAAAGTTCTACTCATCCCCTGCCCCTTGTGTGATATTTGTATTTCTTTCTTATTAAATTGGATTTTAAAAGTGAAAGTGAAGATTGAAATAATAATTTAAAGGTAACATTAGTGACTGCACAACATCACTAAAGACCCCCCTTAAAGAAAAGTTATATTGTGGTCCCAAAATGTATAATGATAGGTAAAAAAAAAAAAAATACATATACATACTGAAAATGAATGGAGTAACACATTTTTTATTTTATTTGTTTTAAACTTGGCAAATATTGGCCAAGGATGTCTCAATTTACATTTATTTCATATTTACATATTATTTATTTTTTGCAGTGTTACAGGGGTTTATAAAGTTGCCATTATAGATATTTCTGCCATCTAATGTTTTAGTAGAAAATTACATTCAAAAGGTCTTTAAACATTGGGGGAGCCCATTGTACCCTATCATATATAATGATGATACATATTAGCATTAGTACACTTATGCTAACATATTAACTGTTAAAAACTGTAAAATAAACAACAACAAAAAACACTCTCTTTAACAGTATGGCACTAGGGGCTAAATTTGAGAATTTTTTTAAGTCAATTTTGATTCATAGATGTACAAAAAACTATTTAAAAACATCCAGAATGTCAGAAGGTGAAAGGTCACATTTGGTTCTTTCCATACAAGTCAAAATTGACCTGTTAAGACAGTGAAAGTAACAATTGGTTTTAAATTGTTATTTCTCTTTATATATACAATATATAATTATATACAAAAATACATTTTATTTTATTTTTTATTTTGTTTGTTTTTATGGTCACAATGTTTGGTTCCAGTACCAAAAAACTATGCAGTATTTATAACGTATTCTTTACCTGTCCTGGGCCAAAAATGACCCTAAGACAATAGAAGAGTTCAAATGTTTTATGCATAATTCTGTTGATTTCATCCCAAAATCAATACAGAAAATTTAAAAATTCGACATGGCCCTGAATTGTGTATTTGAATGAAGTAATGCAGTAATGAATGAAGTGTGTTTGTTTGTGCTTGTGTTTTATAGGTTGTCTGCCCTGCATCATGCTGCTCTTAATGGTAACGTGGAGCTAATCGCACTGTTGATAGAGTCGCAAGCCGTTGTGGACATCAAAGACCAAAAAGGTGAAAACACACCGATATTCAGAGTACCAATATGCAGAGAACCCATAAGCCCAGTTTATACACACACACACACACACACGCATGTTGTGTTTCCATGTTTTATGGGGACTTTCCATAGACATAATGGTTTTTATACTGTACAAACTTTATATTCTATCCCCTAAACCTAACCCTACCCCTAAACCTAAACCTCACAGAAAACTTTCTGCATTTTTACATTTTCAAAAAACATAATTTTGTATGATTTATAAGCTGTTTTCCTCATGGGGACCAACAAAATGTCCCCACAAGGTCAAAAATTTCGGGTTTTACTATCCTTATGGGGACATTTGGTCCCCACAAAGTGATAAATACACGCTCACACATACACACACACACACACACACACACACACACACACACACACACACACACACACACACACACACACACACACACACACAGAATACTGAAGAAAATGGTATTGCGCAGAATGGTATTGCTCTTTCATAGCTCAACTTTGCGCCTGTGGGTTCTCCGAAGAATAAAAATAGATACAAATGAGTACATACAGTAGTGAGTCTATGTTCATGGACATATTTGGCCTTTGCATTATATTTTGCTGTTAATTTATGGCATGGGCATTACTCTTTTAAGACACTGTGTCAAGTTTAAAATAGGCTGACTTTTGTAATGCAGTGCAATGTAAATGCAAGTGTCTTTTTAAAACGATGGACCAATCAGAATAAGCCAAGGATAACAATCTATTCGCTTCAGAAACACATTAAGAGATACAGATGTATACAGTTAATTTAGTACATGTATTGTACATAAATAATATTAGTTTAGAAATATGTGGAACCCCTGGTTTACTCTGGATAGTTCTGGTTTGGTGCTGGTCTAGCTGGTGGAACAGCATAGCTAAGTTGTTCATGAAAAAACATTGCTGGTGGAAGTGGTTGACCAATTAGTTTTTTTCTGGTCATGCTTTTTAAACAAAGAAGTCTTGCTGCTTAAGCTTGTCAAAAGTCCTTGTTGGAACACAAGAAATAACTGTAACAAGGTTCATGTTGGGAAAGGAGGAGGTGGGAACCTGCTGCACAATCAAAATAATATTTAAATGAAAACTTAAACAAAAAGACACAGAACACAAATGCACACAAGGCAGCTGCATGTGGCTCTCTCTCTCCCGAACCGCCGCGTTCCACTGCACTTACCCCTCTCCGCGGCTGATTAACTCAATTGGGGGCCTGGTGTGCATAGTCACGGCCTGGCCCCGCCCTCCTACTCATCTCAATAACATATAAACCAATCAGCCACCACATTAAAACCACCTGGCTAATATTGTGTACGTCCTCCTCATGCTACCAAAACAGCGTTAACCCGCACCTCAGAATAGCATTCTGAACATATTCTTCACACCCTAATTGTACAGAGCGGTTATCGTAGTTACCCTAGGCTGTTTTAGTTCAAACCAGTCTGGCCGTTCTCTGTTGACCTCTCTCATCAACAAGGTATTTCCATCCACAGAACTGCCACTCACTGGATATTTTTTGTTTTTGGCATTCTAGAGACTGTTGCAGGAGAATCCAGGAGATCAGCAGTTACAGAAATAATCAAACCAGCCCATCTGGCACCAACAATCATGCCACCTACCAAATCACTGAGATCACATTTTTCCCCATTCTGATGATAGATGTGAACATTAACTGAAGCTCCTGACCCATATCTGCATGATTTTATGCACTGCACTGCTGATTAGATAATCGCATGGATGATTGTTGGTACCAGATGGGCTGGTTTCAGTATTTCTGTAACTGCTGATTTTCACACACAACAGTCTCTAGAATTTACTCGGAATGGTGCCAAAAACAATAAACATCCAGTGAGCGGCAGTTCTGTGGATGGAAATGCCTTGTTGATGAGAGAGGTCAAGACTGGTTCAAAGACTAGAATGCTATTCTGAGATGCGGGTTGGCGTAGTTTTGGGGGCATGAGGGGGACCTACACAATATTAGGCAGGTGAGTTTAATGTTGTGGCTGATCAGCATATAATGGTGAGCAGCTGTGCTGTTTTTTTATTTTCCTGCAAGGTAACCTGCAAACAGTAGCTCGAAAATTGGGCATGCAACATATGAAATTAATAGAAGCACCACACAGAGGGGTGCAGATAGCTAGCTATTATAGAATTATAGAATTTTAACTAACTTACTCAGTAAGATCCTCTTTAGACTGTTCCTCCACCATGAAGATAGTATACACTATTGCTGAGTGATGAATTACGTTTTTGACACAAAACACAACAACTGGTGAAATTGTGTCTCCTCTACACATTGCACTATATTTCTCATTCAAACTCTAGCCTTTTCATTTCATTTTCTCTTTCTCTGTCTTCTTTAGGGATGCGGCCATTACACTATGCTGCTTGGCAGGGCAAGTGTGAGCCAATGAAAATGCTGCTCAAGTCGGGATCATCAGTCAACAGCCAATCAGATGAGGGACAGATCCCTTTACACCTCTCATCTCAACACGGCCATTATGAAGGAGTGAGTACATAACAATCAGACTTACAGTACTGTGTATCCATGTGCATTCATACTGTACACAGACACATGCTCACTGTACTTTACTGTATGTATGTTTGTAGAGTGAGATGCTGCTCCAACATCAATCAAACCCATGCCTCAGAGACCACGCTGGGAAAACCCCTCTTGACTTGGCCTGTGAATTTGGACGAGTCACGGTCAGTTACGCTGTGTTTGTATCCACCTGTCTGTAAGTACAGGGGAGTTTATGATAGATGGATGAGAGGTGATGCTCCTCTGTGGGTTTGTGGGAACAACACCTCTTCACAGTTCCTCAGTCAAATACTGGAAGTTCCCACATGCACTCACACTCTGGTTACCTCTGCTTCCAAAAGAGCTTATAGAAATGTTCCAGGTTCAATACAAGGTCAGCTGAATCGACAACATTTGGAGCATGATGTAAACATTATACATGTTAACATGATTTTCTTTGTGAATAAAATCTCTTACAGGGTTTTTCGACTGATGGCTAATGGGATGCAAAAAAAGAGAGGGATGCACTTTTTTTGTAAATTAACTCAAGGATCTATTAATCAAAAATGTAAAGTGTAAAAAAATTAAATAAATGTTTTTTTTTTTTTTAATAGATGAAGGATGAGTCTTGATTATTTTCATGGTAATCAACATTAATATCCCACAAATGCTGTTGATTGAGCTTAACTTTTATTGAACCTGGAACATTCTTTAAAGAGATTCTTTTGTAACACACAGTTTAATCTATTCATTTTATTCATAATCCAAGGAACAAAAACAATTGGAGGCCAGTGATAGGCTTATGTTAAATTAATAGGAAATAATACAAAGAATATATTGATTTCTAAAGCCACCTTTATCTATTCAGTGCTTATGCCTGCTTTAAGCTAAAGTCTCTGAATTATCTTAATTTTCTCAGCAAATATTGATATATGATAAATTGCGATGACTTTAATTCATTAGAATATGTACACATAATTAATCTGAATAAACATTTTAATTAACTGAACTACTATATATATATATATATATACTGTATATGCTTTAAAATAATTGCTTACTTTTCTGAGTTATAATCCTAAAAGTTTACTCTGAACCCTTGGTTCAGAATATTTTGAGTTATTATCAGAGGCACACACTGATTATTTTGCTCCTCATGATTTGGTTTTGTGGGCACCTGGCCAGAGCCGCAGTGCCAACATTTAATCAAATCCTACCTTTTCTTACACAATAGTTTGCATTTTCATCTTTACCAATATACAGTATTCTTTTAAGTACCTCAGAGGACCATGAAAATAACATGATATGTGAATATGGCAATCATTCGATTAAAAGTTTCATGAAAATACATATATAAAGATATAACCAAAAACATAACTGTACCATGGTACTGCCACGGTGGTTTTGTAAGGAATTATTCTGGGTGAATAATTTTAAATGGCAAACATGACAACCCTACTCACCTATGTAAGTTGCCTATGAATGAATATACAACCGTTCCGGTCCTTGAATCTGATTGGACGAGAGACTTCCAAGAGTGCAGATGTCTCAGAACAGCAGTACTCATACACTTTGCTGTTTGTATTAATCCATGTGTGTCTGTGGTGTAAGAGCAGCTCAGATGTAAAAAGAGCTAGATGTGTCTCCTTTCATTTATCCCTGTGACATTAAATATTGTAGCTAGCAGGTGGTGACTGTAGACCATTTTTGTGTGTTATGAGCCAGTTGAGTCAGTCAGCGACAGGTGTCTTGGAAGTAATCAGCATTATCTCTCACTCCATGATCGACTAGAGCTGGGAAATAGACTTAAAAGAACAGCTTCAGCATTAAGGCGGAGGAGAGAATGGTTTCTATAGTGAATGACTCTTGTGCACCGGCTACTGCAAAATACTCTGGGTGGACCACCGCTTGCGGCCAAATCACAGCCGTGCTGATATAGTACCATACAGCACTCTTGCTCATGTTATATTGCTTTAATATATTTTTGTGTGTATTCCACAGGTGGTGCAGTTGCTCCTTAGCAGTAACATGTGTGCTGCTATGTTAGAACCGAAACCTTCCGATACCAATGGCATCAGCTCACTCCACTTAGCTGCCAAGAATGGACATATCGAGATCATCAAGTAAGTGCACTCTGGTTTCTTGGTGTTATAACCACAGTGACTTGTTCCATGTGGCTTTATTTCAAATTGTGGCAAACATAAAATGCTCAATACGTCTCTTACATCATGTTTTAAGACATAACAGGAAAGTCTGCACTGACCTGATGCATCATCATATGGTAACAATGAATCCATCTTTACTCAACAACTTTGATTTAGATTGTGACGGTTTTGACCTGCTAAGCTGGCATAAGATATACACACACACACACACAGATTGTACAGAGCACAATTGTACAGAGCAGTTATCTGAGTTACCGTATACTTTGTCAATTTGAACCAGTCTGGCCATTCTTGATTGATCTCTCATCAACAAGGCGTTTCCATCCTCAGAACTGCCGCTCACTGGATGTTTTTTGTTTTTGGCACCATTTAAGGTAAATTCTAGAGACTGTTGCAGATGTGGGTTAGGACCTTCAGTTAATGTTCACATCAACCATCAGACTGGGGAAGAATTTTGATCTTAGTGATTTCGACCGTGTCATAATTGTTGGTGCCAGATGGGCTGGTTTGAGTATTTCTGTAACTGCTGATCTGCTGGGATTTTCACCCACAACAGTCTCTAGAATTTACTCAGAATGGTGCCAAAAACAAAAACATCCAGAGAGTGGCAGTTATGTGGACGGAAATGCTTTATTGAGGAAAGAGGTCAAATGGAAAATGGTCAGACTGGTTTAAGCTGACAGAAAGGCTATGGTAACTCATGCAGCCTCAGCTTTCTGTTCTTGGCTGAATGGAAATGGAACTTGACGGGGTCTTCTGCTCTTGTAGCACATTCACCTCAATGTTCGACGAGTTGTGCATTCTGATATGCTATTCTGCTCATTACAAATGTACAAAGTGATTAGCTGAGTTATCGTAGCCTTTCTGCCAGCTCAAACCAGTCTAGCCATTCTTCATTGACCTCTCTCATCAACAAAGTGTTTCCGTCATCAAACCACTGCCACACGTTTGGATGATTAGATAATCGCATGAATATGTAGGAGTACAGGTGTACCTAATAAAGTGGTCCATGAGTGTATATATTCGGTATTTCGATATATCAGTAGGTACGAATATTGTCAGTCCTTGACATATCATGTGTACATTTGGGTGAATCTTACAAAAACCTGTGTGGGCCATATTTCCCCCCAAAATCAAAAGATTATCAAGACAATTTTTTACCTCTAAGATTTGTTTACATTTTGACATTATTTAACACATTTTCCCCAAACATTTGCATTACTGTAATACATCCAGATTTTTTGTAAATATTCTCATTGATGTGCCTCATTAGATTATTAAAATATAATTTTTTTGATTATAATCACCATAAATGAAAGGTAGTAAAACAAATACTGTACTTTCATGATACTTTATATATACACTCACCTAAAGGATTATTAGGAACACCATACTAATACTGTGTTTGACCCCCTTTCGCCTTCAAAACTGCCTTAATTCTACGTGGCATTGATTCAACAAGGTGCTGAAAGCATTCTTTAGAAATGTTGGCCCATATTGATAGGATAGCATCTTGAAGTTGATGGAGATTTGTGGGATGCACATCCAGGGCACGAAGCTCCCGTTCCACCACATTCCAAAGATGCTCTATTGGGTTGAGATCTGGTGACTGTGGGGGCCATTTTAGTACAGTGAACTCATTGTCATGTTCAAGAAACCAATTTGAAATGATTCGAGCTTTGTGACATGGTGCATTATCCTGCTGGAAGTAGCCATCAGAGGATGGGTACATGGTGGCCATAAAGGGATGGACATGGTCAGAAACAATGCTCAGGTAGGCAGTGGCATTTAAACGATGCCCAGTTGGCACTAAGGGGCCTAAAGTGTGCCAAGAAAACATCCCCCACACCATTACACCACCACCACCAGCCTGCACAGTGGTAACAAGTCACGATGGATCCATGTTCTCATTCTGTTTACGCCAAATTCTGACTCTACCATCTGAATGTCTCAACAGAAATCGAGACTCATCAGACCAGGCAACATTTTTCCAGTCTTCAACTGTCCAATTTTGGTGAGCTCTTGCAAATTGTAGCCTCTTTTTCCTATTTGTAGTGGAGATGAGTGGTACCCGGTGGGGTCTTCTGCTGTTGTAGCCCATCCGCCTCAAGGTTGTGCGTGTTGTGGCTTCACAAATGCTTTGCTGTATACCTCGGTTGTAACGAGTGGTTATTTCAGGCAAAGTTGCTCTTCTATCAGCTTGAATCAGTCGGCCCATTCTCCTCTGACCTCTAGCATCAACAAGGCATTTTCACCCACAGGACTGCCGCATACTGGATGTTTTTCCCTTTTCACACCATTCTTTGTAAACCCTAGAAATGGTTGTGTGTGAAAATCCCAGTAACTGAGCAGATTGTGAAATACTCAGACCGGCCCGTCTGGCACCAACAACCATGCCACGCTCAAAATTGCTTAAATCACCTTTCTTTCCCATTCTGACATTCAGTTTGGAGTTCAGCAGATTGTCTTGACCAGGACCACACCCCTAAATGCATTGAAGCAACTGCCATGTGATTGGTTGATTAGATAATTGCATTAATGAGAAATTGAACAGGTGTTCCTAATAATCCTTTAGGTGAGTGTATGTTTTACCTTAAAGCAATGAGAAATGTGTGTAATGGTCATACAAATGTCACAATGTATAAAATCTTAATGATATAATAGCCTTAAAAAAGTCTTCATTGAATTTATTGATTATCTAAATTAAAGTTTTTTAACTTTCTTTTTATTTTGGGGTGATTTATCGACAGGTTTTGTGAGGTTCAACCATTAACAGTTTTTAGTCATAAGACTTGCGCATATGAAAATATTTTTGAGAAACATGGCATTTGAAACACTCTAGCAAAGAGGTTGTGTTAGAATGTTATGAAGTTGTTTTCAAGGCATTTTACTCTTTTTATTATTGCTTTAATGTAGCTGTAATATATTCTGTACAAGTAGGCAGACATTGACAGCACAAAATCCTGACACAGCATTTAGCTCACTGACACAAAACTGTCTCCGTCGCATGACTAATGTGCTGAGACAGGTCAGGAGCACAGAGATCAGACATAATGGGGGAAATAGTCCTTTTGAAGCTGAAAGGCACTGTGGACAGTCTGAGCAGTCCCTGGATGCTTTATTTATTAGATTCACACACACACACACACACACATTCAAACTCACTACTCTCATTTCTTCCGTTTGATGAATGGTGCTGCCACTGCCCAATGACACACATTGTTAATTAATGATTACATCACTAATTACTTAAGTTGTTTGTGAGTATGAATGTGTGTCTTTGGGTGGACTGGTGTGAAGGACACTTCCTCAAATGTCCCACCTTGATATCAATCCCATAGACTCTGTCTCTGACCTCTTTTTGGTTTGGCATAGATATTAAAGCTTTGGGCTGGTAACCAAAAGGTTTTAGCTTCAAATATTATATGGATCGATCCTTGAACTGTCACCCATTGTACCAGAGGGATTGTTGATGTAATAATAAGGGTATTGCAATAATAATCATAAACTGCGTGGGATAAATATGTCTGCTAAATGACCACTTCGTTGAATCTCACACGAAAATTTTAGGGCCATATTTCACCCTAAAATCAAAAGAAAAAAACCCCACAGAAATTAACATAATATTTATATTTTGCTTGATAATGAAGTGTTATATTGAAGACGATTATGCCCGGTTCCTTTGAAATTTCAGAGCAATATTGTGAAAGATGGTCTTTTCTGTGTAGATACATACATACATTTATAAAGTTTGTAAAAGTTTTATAAAATGTTTGTTGTGTGTGTATTCAGGTTGCTGATCCAGGCTGGTATAGATATAAACAGACAGACTAAATCGGGCACAGCGCTGCATGAAGCTGCTCTCTGCGGGAAAACTGAGGCAGTGCGACTGCTGCTGGATGTAAGCTCTTCGTTTTACTATCAACAGAACTTGTGTTATGTTGACAAGTATACACTGTAATACACAATGTGAATCTCCCAAAGCTTGTCAAGAACATTCATATTTCACTCAAATATGAAAAGAAAATATAATGTGCTTATTTATATATATATATACAGTGAGGAAAATAAGTATTTGAACACCCTGCTATTTTGCAAGTTCTCCCACTTGGAAATCATGGAGGGGTCTGAAATTGTCATCGTAGGTGCATGTCCACTGTGAGAGACATAATCTAAAAAAAAAAATCCAGAAATCACAATGTATGATTTTTTAACTATTTATTTGTATGATACAGCTGCAAATAAGTATTTGAACACCTGAGAAAATCAATGTTAATATTTGGTACAGTAGCCTTTGTTTGCAATTAAACGTTTCCTGTAGTTTTTCACCAGGTTTGCACGCACTGCAGGAGGGATTTTGGCCCACTCCTCCACACAGATCTTCTCTAGATCAGTCAGGTTTCTGGGCTGTCGCTGAGAAACACGGAGTTTGAGCTCCCTCCAAAGATTCTCTATTGGGTTTAGGTCTGGAGACTGGCTAGGCCACGCCAGAACCTTGATATGCTTCTTACAGAGCCACTCCTTGGTTATCCTGGCTGTGTGCTTCGGGTCATTGTCATGTTGGAAGACCCAGCCTTGACCCATCTTCAATGCTCTAACTGAGGGAAGGAGGTTGTTCCCCAAAATCTGGCAATACATGGCCCCGGTCATCCTCTCCTTAATACAGTGCAGTCAGCCCTGTCCCATGTGCAGAAAAACACCCCCAAAGCATGATGCTACCACCCCCATGCTTCACAGTAGGGATGGTGTTCTTGGGATGGTACTCATCATTCTTCTTCCTCCAAACACGGTTAGTGGAATTATGACCAAAAAGTTCTATTTTGGTCTCATCTGACCACATGACTTTCTCCCATGACTCCTCTGGATCATCCAAATGGTCATTGGCAAACTTAAGACGGGCCTTGACATGTGCTGGTTTAAGCAGGGGAACCTTCCGTGCCATGCATGATTTCAAACCATGACGTCTTAGTGTATTACCAACAGTAACCTTGGAAACGGTGGTCCCAGCTCTTTTCAGTTCATTGACCAGCTCCTCCCCTGTAGTTCTGGGCTGATTTCTCACCTTCCTTAGGATCATTGAGACCCCACGAGGTGAGATCTTGCATGGAGCCCCAGTCCGAGGGAGATTGACAGTCATGTTTAGCTTCTTCCATTTTCTAATGATTGCTCCAACAGTGGACCTTTTTTCACCAAGCTGCTTGGCAATTTCCCCGTAGCCCTTTCCAGCCTTGTGGAGGTGTACAATTTTGTCTCTAGTGTCTTTGGACAGCTCTTTGGTCTTGGCCATGTTAGTAGTTGGATTCTTACTGATTGTATGGGGTGGACAGGTGTCTTTATGCAACTAACGACCTCAAACAGGTGCATCTAATTTAGGATAATAAATGGAGTGGAGGTGGACATTTTAAAGGCAGACTAACAGGTCTTTGAGGGTCAGAATTCTAGCTGATAGACAGGTGTTCAAATACTTATTTGCAGCTGTATCATACAAATAAATAGTTAAAAAATCATACATTGTGATTTCTGGATTTTTTTTTTTAGATTATGTCTCTCACAGTGGACATGCACCTACGATGATAATTTCAGACCCCTCCATGATTTCCAAGTGGGAGAACTTGCAAAATAGCAGGGTGTTCAAATACTTATTTTCCTCACTGTATATACATACATTCACACACACACACAGATGAGCCAAAAAATTATGACCACTCACAGGTGAATTGATTAATGTAGATCATCTCCTGACAAGGCCACATGTCAAGGTCTGGGTAGATTAAATAGTAAGCAAACAATCATTTCTCGTAGTCAATGTATTGAATGTAGAAGAAATTATCAGGAGTAAAGACCTGAGCGACTTTGACAAGAGCCAATTTGTTATCGCCAAACAACTGGGTCAGAGACATCTCGTGCCTTCTGACAGTGGTCTGAGGAGGGACAAACCACAAACCGGTGACAGGGTGTTGGGTGCCCAAGGCTCATCAATGCACGAGGGCAATGAAGGCTATCCCGTCTTGTGGCGCAAGTCACAGTAAATGTTGTATCGCAACCTACTGCGTATGGGGCTGTGTAGCCGCAAACCGGTCAGAGGGCCCAAGATGACCCTAGTCCACCGTCGAAAGCACCTACAATGGGCATGCAAGCTTCGGAACTGGACCTTGGAGCAGTGAAAGAAAGTCACCTAGTCTGATGAGTCCTGTGTGTGCTGTTTACCTGGGGAAGTGATGGCACCAGGATGCAGTGTGGGAAGACAACAAGTCGGTGGAGGGAGTATGATGCTCTGGACAATGTTCTGCTTGGAAGCCCTGGGTCCAGCCATTCATGTGGATGTCAATTTGACATGGCAATGGTATTCCATGATCACAATGATGGCATTGGTCTCTTTCAGCAGGATAATGCACCCTGCCACACAGCACACATTGTTTTTGGATGGTTTGAAGAACATGATTTCAAGGTTTTGCCCTGGCTTCCAAATTCCCCAGATCTCAATCGGATTGAGCATCAGTGGGATGTGCTGGACCAACAAGTCCGATCCACGGCAGCTCCACCTCACAACTTACAAGACTTGAAGGATCTGATGCTAATGTCTTGGTTCCAGATACCACAGGACACCTTCAGGGTTCGATTAACTTCCATCAGCCGGGACTGATTTGGCGGCACACTGAGGACCAACAGCATATTAGGCAGTTAGTCATAATGCTTTTGCTCATCAGTGCATTTATATATATATATATATATGCACATATATAATATGTGTCCTTGAACAAAGAGGGGATCAAAATCAAAAGTAACAGTCTGTATCTGGTTTGGCAACAAGCTGCATTAAGTACTGCATTGCATCTCCTCCTCATGGACTGCACCAGATTTGCCAGTTCTTGCTGTGAGATGTTACCCCACCCTTCCACCAAGGCACTTGCAAGTTCCCGGACATTTCTAAGGGAATGGCTCTAGCCCTCACCCTCCGATCCAATAGAAAGAAAGAAAATTCTCTTATATAACAAAAACATTCTCTGAAAAAAGCCTAAATATCTCATTCAGTTTTACTACTCAAATTAATAATGTTTTTGGGATTTTTACAGAAAATCTGCTCCATACTTTAAAACGCCACAGAGTGTACACAACAACATCCTTTTCTGATCAAATGTGGATTCTGTTTATAGAATGAGGCAAAAATGTATTTGTAGCTTTCTATACAATGTTAAAGTCTACATTGATGAGCATTTCTTGTAAAAAATACCCTAACTGTATAAAAAAAAAACATCGGCAAGGCATGTAATCGTGTATTTATAGGATTTCTGTTTCATCTGTCAAAGTGTTTCTGACGGTTTTTTTGGTAAGCTGTAGAAACAATATGTAGCTTCTCTATTAAGCTCCCAAAGGAAAGTTTCTCAATTACGTCATACCCACCATTTCACTTACAACAGTATGGCTTGTTTGAATGTAACACATCGTAAGAAAGTGTCACGTTCATGGACAGATGAATCCAACGACAGACCATAAATAGAACAAAATTACTTTTATTAACAAAAACAACTCAGACTAAAGCCAAACTGGCTGGGGAAATAAAAACCCATGAGAGATAAAACACTGAATAAACTAAGGGGAAAATAAATCAAACAGAAAGCACTGGAATCAAATCTGGGGGAATAACCAGAAAATAACGCTAAGCTGCCCAACATGACACAGGCAAAATGACAATGAACCGACTAGACCAACACAAGGATAATAAAGGAAAGGAAATGAGGAGGGTAATGAGGGAAAACAGGTGAGAGCAATTGACATAACAAGAACAGAACAAAGGCTAAACAAGGAGGAGGGGTGAGGGAACGAGCCGGAGGAGGCAGGGAAGCACATGGCTAACAAACACAAAGCCATGTGCATACAAACAAGAGAAAACATAACAAAATGCTTAAGTGTCAGAATCCTGCCACACATGAAGTACCAATGATTTAAACTGTAACTGTAGTCCAATACAGTATTTTAAATATGTAATCCCATTACAATCCTGTTACTGTTACTCCCCAAACCTGTATGTGTATATATATTATTAAACATACAGTGTATATACACAGATCAACCACAAAATTAAAACCCCCTGCCTAATTGTGTAGGTCCCCTTCGTGCTGCCAAAACAGCACCAAGCACACAATCGTACAGAGCGGTTATCTGAGCTAACATAGACTTTGTCAGATTGAACCAGTCGGGCTATTCTCTGTTGACCTCTCTCATCAACAAGGCATTTCCATCCACAGAACTGCCACTCACTGGATGCTTATTGTTTTTGGCACCTTTCAGAGTAAATTCTAGAGACTGTTGTACATGAAAATCCCAGGAGATCAGCAGTTACAGAAATACTCAAACCAGCACATCTGGCACCAACGAACATCCATGCGATTATCTAATCAGCCAATCATGTGGCAGCAGTGCATAAAATCAGTCATATACGGGTCAGGAGCTTCAGTTAATGTTCACATCAACCATCAGAATGGGGGAAAAATTTTTATCTCAGTGATTTGAGACCGTGGCATATATGTTTGTATATATATGTACCTGTATATATATATTTGTTTTGGAACATTTCGATTGTGACATTATTTTAATGACAAACTAGCACATTTTCTCTTAGAAGATGTCACAATGGAAAGAAAAACATAACTGTTTCAAAAGTAGCTTTTCAAAATAATTTCTGAAAATGTTCTGTTGAATTTCGGGTAAAATGAGATGACATGAACATGGCTGAAGCTGTTTACCAGTCATGTAAGTGTATGTTCTGGTTTCTCTCTTCAGAGTGGTATCAGTGCAGGGGTGAGGAACACATACTCTCAGACAGCACTGGACATTGTAAACCAGTTCACCACGACCCAAGCCAGCAAGGAAATCAAACAGATGCTGAGAGGTACAATGGGGGAGAAAGTATTTGAAAACACAAATTCACATAGAAATTTTGAGACAAAGGCTTGCTGAACTCTCTTTCTTGGTTTCTCTGTATTTTTGTCTGCTTACAGATGCATCAGCTGCCATGCAAGTGAGGGCTCTTAAGGATTATTGCAACAATTATGACCTTACAAGCCTCAACATTAAAACAGGCGATATCATCACGGTAAATAAACACTTCTCTCCTTTAAAATATGTCCAAAAACACAGCAATTTTAACAAACTATGTGGAAAAAGATTGATTTTATGTAGCTGATACAAACTTATTGGTCAAAAAGACTGTATTGATGAGGTATTAATGTAAACAAAGTTGATTTATCACCAGTTTGTCCACATTGAAGCTTATCCTATCCAAGAAATGGAAGCTTAAGTGATAGTTCTTGCGTAGGACTCGTGGTAGCATTACGTCATTCATCCATTCAATTACTAGTGGTAAGCTCCTCTCCTCTGCCGTCTTTGCCTGCCGGCAGGATCCTTTGGTTCGAGTGAGAATCCTGATGCTGAACCGTAGGATGGGGCTTACGCCAAAGATAACTAATTTATCACTACCTTATGTTATTCCATATTATCGAGACCTCTGAGAGAACTGCCCTGACAGACAAGTAAACTGACAAAGCACAGTTCACTTATATGACAAAGGTGGGGATATACTGTATGTAACTGTATATAACTCTGAGAGGAAAGTAGAATAGGCATGATCAAGCATATCTCATTTACTTGCTAATCTTTTGGGAAATCCAGCAACTAGGCCTTCCTCTGAACATTTCGTCAGTCTGGAAACTTACACATAGCTTTAATTTGCCATAAGCACAACTTTGATTCCCAAACAACTGATAAAAATGTGTGAACCCTGTCTTGCTGAAGTTGCATAAAGTCAGCCAACCATATTGGAACTTACCATTTTAAGAAAGAGTTTGCCATTTTTGCACAGCATTTCCCAGGTGTAAAAATTACTTGACGCTGGAGATTTGTCAGGTTGTGCCTAGTTAGGACACTGTGTTACATTCCAGACTTGTTGTCACCGGGAGCTTTTAAAAAACCTTGAAATAGCGTTTTTAGGCGAAGAGTCTGTGTTTGACACAATTTTGACATTTTGACAAAAAAATTACATTTTTAGGTCAGGATTACAAACTATTACACAAAACTATTGCAACATTTCGGTTTGTTCCTCAGGTCTTGGAGCAGCATTCTGATGGTCAATGGAAGGGCTGTATCCATGACAACCGTACAGGAAATGACCGTGTGGGGTACTTTCCGTCCAACATGGTGGAAGTCATCAAAAGGGCAGGTGTGCTATAGCATCATCAAATGACACATTTTACTTCAAGGTCTATCTAAAAGTCATCTGCTTTTCACGTTAAGTGTGGGTGAGTTTGTATTTAGTGCATGCATTTCTTCATGTGCGTGTTTATGTATTTGATGGTGTGTATGTTTGTTAGGAATGGGTATTTTGGTAATTTTGTTTACTCAAATACTCATACAAACAGATACAAATAAACCCAACACTCAGAAGAGTATACATTATGCACAATTTGTAATTGTTGGTCTGTGTATGTGTCAGATGGACTCTTTGGCTACAGCTTCTCTTCTCGCTGTTTTTCAGTGTCTCACGTTAAGAGTGTCGCCTTTTTGAGAAGATGTATGAAGTTAAATATAATTTGACTTTTACAAGCCCATTTCAAAATTCTGTGTTCTGCATTCTGACTCATGAACCATCCAAACCGATTCACTGAAATGAATAGGACATCCCAAATATGATTGAGAGAAAGTGTTACGGGAAAAGCTACTCTATTTTGAGAAGAGCTGAACCACTATAATTAGCACACTACTGAAACATTGAGTTTAGTAGCTTTGCTACATTTTGTTAGTTACTCCTCAACACTGGCAATCACAAATTTATGCCACTTTTTGGCTTGTTTGTTGTTGCTAGAATGCAATTGATATTTAATGTTCTGAAGTTGACAAAATAGGTAAATCGCACAGTTATTGTATTTTTACAGCCTGATCTCTATTAAATTATGTGACTGTGGTGTGTGTGTGTGGTAGTTGTTCATTTGCTCTGTATCCAACTGTCCTGCCCTTTATCACCAGTCAAGTGATTTTAAATAGAGGCATCAGCTTGAAGGGAATTAAAAGAGTAAGTGAAAAATGAAAATAGTGGAAAAATGCATTTCTCCATCCACCTGTGCCTTTGTTTATGTGCCTTCTTTATTTTCACATTAGGGGATTCTCACTTGTACACATAAACATGTATGGAAACATGCTTGCACACACTCATACATGCAGATCAGTGGCAACTGGTGCTTCTCTTGAACAGGGAAGCACAGATGTCACTTTCAAATGGCAACACATTTTAAAATATACATGTAGATTCTTTGTATATAGATAACACTCCATCATTCTCCACAACCCCTTAATCTCCCTTTTCTTGCATGAAAGTTTAGTCTGCATGCAGAGCACATAGATTAGTTAACATAGATTAAATTTTGTGTTTTTGGGAATTGCATTGCAAGTATACAGTATGCTTTGTGGAATAGTGTGCATGCAACATGACTATAACTTTTTATTTTTAATTTAGTTTAAAACTAAATTAACTCAGATGTACATATGTTTATTTTCACCTTGCATGTTAAACTATATCGTATAATAAAGTTAAGCTCTAAGATAGAGTTAGATCTTTTTGCTTGAACATGTTTTTGTTTTGTGTTTCCTTTCCTGTTTTTTCGTTCTTGTTGTTGTTGTTTGTGTTTTGGGTGTTACCGTTCTGTTGTACCTAGGTCCCTCAACCCAACAGTATCTTATGATACAGATCCGTCCGCCAGCAATTGGTTCAGTTGTCATGGTGAACGGTGACTCCTCCCACATTTTTTCTCTCCCACTCACCCCCCATCCTATCCAGCCCCTTTCCCATCAGCCCCTCTTCACCTCATTTGGCTATAATATGCCCACCTGCAGAACATTTGTGTATGAACCAGCCTCCTCCCGCACAGAGGAGCCGCAAAAAGAGACAGGTATAAACACACACGTACACAGTCAGAATCACACACATATTCACCCTTCATAATCATATCATATCATACGTGAATCTGCCTTTCTTAACTTCATGATCACAGATATAATGATAGTTCTACCCAAAATTATAACTCTATCATAATTTACTCAACATCATTTTGTTCCCATTTGACTTTCATTATTTTGCGGAACCCAAAAGGAGTATCAGAAATATCAGAAAAGTAGTCCATGCGACTTGTGCATCATATTTCAAGTCCATTGAATGGATATGGTATACAGTATATTGTGAGAAACAACTCGAATTTAAGAAATGTTTGTTAGTGAAAATATTGGCATCCGTTACACGCTCATATGCGCTACGACAAAAGCTTGTTCACAGTGACACGCATGTGTTGTGTAGCACTAAACAAAAACACTAGTTCTCACTTGAACATGTGAGCAACAGCATGAGGATGAGTAAATTATGAATGAAATTACATTTTTGAGGGAACTACTACTTTAAGATGCAAAAGTGGGATTTGAATCTTGATGTCTATGGAAAAATTGGATGTTTACCACAAAACATCGGGAAGGATTGGGATAAAACATTGGAAACAATGGGACACATTTTAATGTTTTTCAAAAAATTTGGAAAAAATTGTTTAAGAAATTTGGGAGAATCTTATTAGACCTGTCAAGGACATGTCCAAGTCATAGTTCACTCCAAAAAAGTCCCACTTTATATTAGGTGGCTTTAAAGGTGGAGTAAGCAATTCTTGAGAAAGACTGTTGATAACTGAATTCATCAGCCAAACAAACACACCCCTCCCTTTAGTACTCCTTCAGATGCTCCGCCCACTAAATTCTTGCACACGCATTGCCAATGCTGTGTGATTGCAACAGTGTTGTGTGGATCGGTCCGATCCACTTTGTTTATTTTCCCATTAATAGAGCCAGGGCTGTGTACAAACACCAGCTTTTTTTTTAAGTGCACACACACAGAATGGACAGCTAGCGGACCATGAAGAGATATTTGTGGAATTTGACAAAAAGTATATTAGATTAAAACAACTTACTCCACCTTTATCTAATATGTATTAACCTTAAAACACATAAAATACAATGTATTTACTGTGTAACTACATGTTGTTCTGCACAATTTGCACAATATTCACATTGTCTGCTCCTGAGGTTAAGGTACTGGTGGGTTTAAAAGTAGGGTTGGGGTAATCCGGTTTTAGGCTCAGGGTTGGGGCTTGATTCAGGGGTTAGGGGAAAGGTTAACACTATAACTATAGACATAATTAAATGCATGTACTATGAATGTAAGTTCAATGCAACAACACATATGTACATAAAAAGTACATTGTATCAAATGCATCAATACATAATAGTAAAAGACATCTAATATTTAAAGTGGGTGCGAAATAAAAAATTATATTGTGCTTAGAAAAAACTATGTTTTGCATTATGACATAATTTTCAAGATGATTAAGCCTTATATTGTATTGTATTTAAAACTGTATTATGAAAAGTAATTGCCATAAAAAACAATGGCACAATGCAAAAGTTCTTAGGCTTTCGTACATTTTCAAACATACATTTTCATCAGCAAGGCTCCAGATGACTGCCAGATGTGCTACAGTCCATTTGAACTGCCCCAAATAACTCCTTTGCTATCCGCTCCCTTCTGTGGTTGTCAATTAGGAGTTTACAAGGTCATTTTTCCCTTACATCACTATGTTTGTGTGCATGTATGATATCTTTCAGGCTCTAGAGGATCTGTTTCCAGCCCTCATGGTTCACCAACCCTCAGCGGCCAGCAGAGCGGTGCCAACGAGGACATTTGGGTGCTGAGGAAACCTTTAGCAGGTACATAACATTTCGGAAGATACAAAATCCATATCAAAAATCAAATTGGGTTATATGTCAACCGCCCAAATACACACTACACAAAATGTCTTTTGAATCTCATGCAAGTTAAAGGTGCACTCAGTAACGTTTTGCTTGTGTGAACTAGGACATCAATCAAAATCTATAGTTTTCAGTCACATATGCCATTGTAGAAATGTTATATTCACAGTCAGCCATAATTAATATAATCCAAGGGTGAAAGTGTCCAATAACAGGCTGGTTAGTGAGATTAGGTGAGAAGCATTGACTGGTCATGTGATCTCAACATGTCAGCCCCCATGAGGAACCCTCTCCATGTAGAATAAAGCGGCTTTTATAAGGTTAATGTGACTGGAGACTTCATTCCACGTGAGTGATCATGATTTTATACATATGTTTAAAAATCACAATTAATTTCTTTAGGAGTAAAACGTTTTAAATGTGAAAAAAAATGACTGAGTGCACCTTTACATTTTATTTATCTATATCTGTTAAGCTAAAAATATGCACAAACTTACTTAAGAGGATCAAATTTTTTTAGGGCTGTCAATTTAACATGTAATTTAAGTATGATAAATTATATAAATTGCATGTGTTACAAAAAATTATGCAATTAATCATGTCCCTGGGCGTAATAAGGAAGATTCCTGAGCAATTCAAGCTTGAAGTACCACCTGTTTTCTCCAGGGGGCAGTAAGTGAAACTACAGCTTTGTAGGCAATGCACAGCTTATACAGAGATCAACTCACACTTAACAACGGTCTTGTCTAGAAGTGATCCCTTTTTTTCGTCAACTTCTTACACATGCTCAGCCTGTTTTGTATAGTCTAAGTGTGTGTAACTACGTTCATCTGTTAACTATGTTTATCAAAAGAATTTATATAAAGTCAGTTCAAGATTGCTAGCAAAATAACAACGGCATGCTCATAAACAACATAAGCATTAATTATACAGTAGTAAGACAATAGCAACATATGTGCTGCAGTGATGCACTTGAGGAATCGAGAGTGGGCAGCGATCTCTCCTCATTGCTGCGAGTTCCGCAGCTCGCGCTCTTTTCCAGTCGAATCCCATAGAAAAATGCAAACAAATATGTCCCCACTCAAGATATACATCCACTGAGGTGTGGATGCAATCTTTGTTAAAAGCACATTAGAACCCTAAGCATCTTATACACAGGGCGAATTAGTTACCACTAGGCCTCCCAGTCAGACTCCTACTACCAGCGCTGATTGATGTACTTCTTCACAGACTTACAATATCGCATGACCGACAATAGCACACATAGAGATGAAATTATCACATTTATTATGTGAAAATTTTATTTTAGAGCTTGAATTGATCATCAAGAATGACTATTTATTAAAACAGACGTTCATCGTTGCTGTGTGACTTAAACGGCATGTAAACGAAAGAGAAAAACCTTCTAGACACACCCCTGACAGACAGCAGACAGCACAACATGAAGACGCAGCCCCATTTTTTTGTCTTTAACATTACTAATTTCTTTATCCTTGCATGACATATTTGTCTATCAGCTGTGGGCAGTGTTGGCAGCATGGGCAGCACAGGCAGTCTTACCAGTGGACGTTCGTCTACTAGTGTTCAAAGCAGTAATGCCAATGCTCACCTTGCCAACTCACCTGTGCCTGTGCCGACCACCCCAACACACTCACCTGGAATTAACCCACACGGCCTCAATGTGCCGGGACTGCACGCTCAAGCAGAGGGTGTGAAGGTGGGACACAAACCAATCGCATCCACTCATAAGGACAATATTTCAGTATTATTTCCTTTGTCAGTCTTTCTCACATTTTCTCCCATTGATTGTGTGTGTGTATATGTGTGTGGGTGTGTATGTGTTTTAGCTGTTGGCCACAGTGCTGTCCCAATCAGCCAAAGCAAAAGAACATCTTATGGACCAATCACAATCTGTAGATCCTATTTCAGGTACTGCAATATATATACCCATTACTTATCCACCAATTTAATCAGTATTTTACATTCTTAAAAGATACTAAATAAAACATGCTAATTGCTGTACATGTGCTGTACACTCCCAGGATGGTCTCTGCAGTTAAATTTTCTTTACGTTGCTTGAAATAAAATAAGTATATACATTTGCCCATAATGCACCAAAGCCTTTATTCTTACACTGATGTTAGAATACAACCAATTGATTTTACAAAAATGTCAAATGAATTGGTTTGTCTCATCTGTCTAATTTGTATATGTCTCATATGTCCATGTTGCCGTGCCTCCAGATGTTATAAAGCGTACAATATTAAACTTTTTTTCTCTTCTTCCTGAGATCCACTTATAAAAAAATGTTTTTGAGCCAAACCCAAACTGGTTTCACAGAAAAAATTTTATGTGGCTTGTTGTATATATATCACAGCAGTTTACTGGTAAAAAAAACACTTGAGGTGCTACAACAACAACGATTTTTATTCCCATTCACAGAAATCACTAGTAAAACACCAGATTATCAGTTCATAAATAAATATACTGGTGGCCAGATTGAACTTGCGGGAATAATGTACAGATTTTGCTGTTTCGGAAGGAAATTGGTTATTTTATTCACCAAAGTGGTATTCAACTGATCACAAAGTATAGTCAGGACATTATTTATGTAAAAACAACACAATCACAATTTGAAAAAATTTAATTTTTTATCTAATCTAAACAGGCCCCAGTTCCAGCAGCCATCACTCCAACACCTTATCCTTGAGTAATCATGCTAAATTGCTAATTTGGTACTAGAAAATCACTTGTGGGATCATCTAGACTGTAAGGTGCTATTTGAAGTAGTTTAAGAAATTCTGAAAATTTCTTTCAAATTGTAATAGTAATTTTTCAAGTTATTAATGTCCTTACTATACATTGTGATCAGTTGAATGCCACTTTGATGAATAAAAGAACCAATTTCTTTGTACATTATTCCAAACTTTTGGCTGCCAGTGTACTTTTCGCCCTGTTCCTCACAAAATGCCATCTAATAACATCTAAACACTTTGACTCTAATACATGACTTTTCCACTGCACTGTACAGCTCAACTCGACTCTTCTCGCTTTTTGGGGGTTTCCCACTGTGGATACGGTAGTACCTGGTACCACGGTCGAGGTTCCAAACGAGCCGAGCCAATACTAAATGTGACGTCAAAACCCTGCAGATCACTGATTGGTCAGGGATAATCGTCACTACCAGCGTCACTGGATTTCCGACACGCTACATCAACCTGCTAGTTTTAAAGTTAGCAAAAGCGATAAAAGTATCAATTGTTCTCGCAACTTCAGAATTGTGACAGTAGAAATGGCTGTGCGCAAAACCACACCATGTTCAATAAAAGAGGTGCAGACGGTCCACTCGTTAGCGATGAGCGAAACGAAAAAGTATCTCAGGAAATGTTTCAGCTGTTGGCCGTACACGGCTACCGCCGGACCTACCAACAGTGTAGGGAAATTTAAAGTGACTACAGAACCATCAAGTGGAAATGGTTCGACCAAATGGACACTTTCTAAACCGGCGCGCAATGGGAGGGAGAGTGCCCTGCCACGATGGAGGATGGTATGTTTTGTTACGTTAACTCTATACTCTGCTTGAAAGCTTCACTTTATTTAGTTGACCAGCGACTGGAAAGCTTGCTTCTAAAACAAACAGGAAAATGTAACTGTTACACTTGTGTAAAATCACCATGCAACAACTGCTTAATGCAGCACAATGAGCTAGTAGCTAACAGCTAGCGGTCGTGCTATTGTTTTGGTCAGTTTGTGTCATGTTTAAGATGATGTCACGGAAGTAGAGGTGGCGCAACTATGACGATCAGCCTATAATCCCACCCACGATGAGATGCACTAAACAGTGGAAATGAAACGTAAAGCAAGTAGAGTTGAGGCGAGTCGAACCAAAACGTGCAGTGTAAAAGTGCCAATAGATGCATCTCAAGATTATGTGATTGCTTCATCTATTGGGTTTTTTTTTATGTCATATTTGCTTTTTTATGATTCTATTGGCTAGGTTTAGGTTTAAGGTTTAATGTAGGGCTTGAGGTTTTGTTTATTTAAAACTTGGAAAAGCATTAACCTTAAAAACTGCATCTGTTTGGGAGAAAATGTAATTAGCTTTTAGTACCACACAGTGGATATTTTACCTTGGAACTCAAAATAAAATTTGGCCAAAACGTCGCAATATTCACATAATTGTCATGAGATCAGGCTCGCCAAAACAGTCACAGTTTAGTTTGATATGACCGTTTTTCCCCTTCTCTCAGAATCATAGTATTTTTCACATTGGCTGGAGTGGTGGTGGTGTAGTGGTCTAAGCACATAACTGCTAATCTGGTAATCAGAAGGACACTGGTTCGAACCCCACAGCCACCACCATTGTGTCCTTGAGCAAGGCACTTAACTCCAGGATGCTCCAGGGGGATTGTCCCTGTAATAAGGGCTCTGTAAGTCGCTTTGGATAAAAGCATCTGACAAATGCATAAATGTAAATGTAAATGTAAATGGCTGTGTTTTGCTGTGCCTTTAAGACGTGTGTGTAAAAGCCCTCTTTCCATGTGAAATAAGTAAGGGCACTTTGCTGCAGGTTTGCTGTCGCACCGAATGTAGTTTTTAAGTGCACTATCCTTCAATAACAGTGTCTTTGCAAAGCTTGGGTTATGTGAAAGGTGCGATGATGTGTCCCTCAAACTTTGTAGGTCAGACTGAAATAATCATCTTGTTAAAAATAAACTTTAGCCTTTAGTTTCTAATGCTGAAAATCTTCAGAAGGATATGCAGAGCGGCAGGTGCTGCACCACATAGCCCACAAGTCTAATGAACTTTCTAGACTTTTAACTCTTGTTCGATCTTCTGGAGTTTAGAAATTATTAAATCTATCCTACTTTATCCTCATTACTTAACTGTGACTGAGCAGACAAGTTTGTAAGTAACGAATAAATAACGAGCGTTGTTTACGTGTTTTTTGTGAGGATTTCAGAACAGGCCTTTTGCAGGTCAGTTTCAATAAATGATCTTTTTTCACTGGATTATTTGAGTTCTGAAAGTTACAGTTTGTCTTATCTCAAAATATCAAATACAAATGTAATCCTCATGATTTGACCCCCGTCAATAGCCTATGCCTATAAGTCCTCATGAGTAAAAATAGTAAAAGAATTGTTCAATTTAAAAATTGTTTTACTTATTTTTTGCCTTAGGGTCTTCCCAGCGCACTCAGAGTGCATCTGTTCTCCCTCGTCAGCAGAGGAAAAAACCCTTTGTGGATCCATTGCTACAGAGGAAAGACGAAGCTTCAGCTGAAAGCAAGGCAAGTGTGTGTCTGGTGGCCCAGGTTTGTGTATGTGAATCATAATGCATCCATGTGTCTATATTTGTCTCTTAAATGGCCTGACGGTGGGCTAGCAGGTAATTTTTATGACCTGAATGAGAATGAATACTGTAAATTCAAAATAAGGCCTTTGATTTATTGCATGTTTATAAGTATCTTGTTTTGTTTGTGGATTCTGATGCAAGAATGTTATTTGCTCCCACACAGTGGCTGTAATGTATACTGCCTGACACACTTTCATGTATGACAGAGCATCATGTCAAAGTAAAGTCTGAAATGTAGATTTGTTTATCTTTTTTTCTGTCATTCTTTGTGTTTCTTTGTGTGTTTGTGTGTGTGTGTGTGTGTGTGTGTGTGTGTGTGTGTGTGTGTGTGTGTGTGTGTGTGTGTGTGTGTGTGTGCGTGTGTGTGTGGTTGTAGACCTCGGAGGCTGTTGTTGAATGGCTCACAAGTGCTCAACTGCAGTTCTACACAACAAACTTTCTCACTGCTGGTTATGACCTACAAACCATTAGCAGAATTACACCAGAGGTAACAAATACACAAACAACATTGTCAAACATCATGCAGAGTGTCCGTGTGAGCGCAAAGTTTAACTCTTTTTTTTAAAAACAATTACCAAACCAACAGCTGTGGACCTGATACACAAAATAATAAATGTATAAAATTATATAAATAAATTAATAAATATATAATGAAATGTTGCAATCAGTAAATTAAAAATAATGAAAGTAAGCATAAATACAATATCCTTTTCTCCTTATTTATTTCTGCTCACTTTGTTTTATAGTAGATTTTAAATGTGTCATTCTATATTTATTTCTATATTTATTTATCTAATTTTGTCTATGATAGTGTGTATATCTTAAAAAAATACACTGGCCGAAAAAAGTATTTAAAGAATGAAGCCATACTTAAAAATGCATGAATGACCTTGCAATAGAGACACACCAAGTGGCATTTTAAGGGTTTAAGGGATATTTAACTCAAAAATGTTACTCACCCTTATGCCATCCCAGATGTGTATGACTTTCTTTCTTCTGCAGAACACAAACAAAGATATTTAGATCAATATATCTCAGCTCAGTGGGTCCTTTCATACATGAATGGTGGACAGACATTTGAAGCTCCAAATATCACATAAAGGCAGCATAAAAATAATCCATAATGCTTAAGTGGTTAAATCTATGTCTTCTGAAGTGATACAATCACTTTAAAAGAGTGAAAGTAAAAGAGGAGCTTTATAGTAAAAAATGGATTTCAATATTGATCTGTTTCTCACCTACACCTATTGTATCACTTCTAAAGACAGATTTAACCACTTATGTGTATTATGGATTACTTTTATGCTGCCTTTAGGTGATTTTTGAGCTTCAAAGGTCTGGCCACCATTGACTTGCACTTTATGGACCTACAGAGCTGAGATTTTCTTCTAAAAATTTAAATTTGGGGTAAAATATCCCTTTAAAGTAGGATACCACAAGTCCTTTTTAAACAAAACATTTCACTAAAAGATGTTTGACATGTTTTACATTATATACTGTAAGTATAGCTACACCACAAATTAAAATAAGACAAAAGGTTTTTGGACACTTTCTGTTTGTCAAACTTGAAACATAGTTAATTTGATGATCTTCAGCTGTGGTTTTGTTGGTAGGGTGCCTGTGTGAACTTTAGAGGAACTGACTACATACATCAACTAAAATGACTTGGGGACCATTTGGTTAAAAGCAATTGCAAAATGGCTTAGAAAAGTAAAGTTAATTCTGAGAAAAAAGGTTTAGCATTTGTTTGCATATGCCACTTGTTATCTTATGCAATGACATTTATTTTAAAGTGTGGATTAAGTATCCTTATAGGTTTTGGGATCAATATACAATATGGTGATAGTCATTATACATTACATGTATAATACATATATTTCTCCTAAAATACGAATCCTTTCACAAATATTTCTTCAGCTTATTCTAACATTGAAATGACTATAATTCTACCAAATTGTTAAATCAGCTTTGAGAATGTTTGTACCCTACAGGACCTCACAGCAATTGGAGTGACAAAGCCAGGGCACAGGAAGAAAATGTTAACTGAAATCAGCAAAATTAACATCCCAGACTGGATACCTCAAGAGAAACCTGTAAGAGAAATATCTACATACAACACCCACAATACTTTTGCAAAAATATTACTCATTCTAGAAACACAATGTTTTTGTAACCTTATAGGCCAGTCTGGCTGAGTGGCTGTCTGCGATTGGTCTGAATCAATACTATCAGACTCTGGTTCAGAACGGTTATGACAATATGGACTTCATTAGTGATATTACTTTGGAGGACCTAAAGGAGATTGGCATCACTAAACTAGGCATGTATACTACACCAAACCTGCTTAAATCAGCATGGAAATTAATTTTAGTGTTTTACTGTACAAATCTTCACATGAATGAATCAGAAATTAAATATAGGGCCAAATATGAACACATACTGTATACTGTATAAATTATAGTTTCTATTTTTGGGCATATATGTAAATATTTTAATTCTACTATTATTTGGGGAAATTATCTGCATTTTACACATATAAAAACGGCTATTTTTAGAATTTTTAAATAGGGTTGGATATTTTAATAAAAAATAAAAAATGAATGCACCACATATGACTACATATGTCTCTAAAATTGTAATCATATTACTTTACTGATTATGTCATTGAAAAATGTATCATATTACCAGGGTTGAGGAGTAATTAAATATATGTAACGGGATTACGTATTTAAAATACAAAATATAAGTAACTGTATTCCACTACAGTTACAATTTAAATCATTATTAATTAGAATACAGTTACATTCAAAAAGTATTTTAATTACTGAAGAGATTCATTTGCATTTTATTGTCATTTGTTTCATTTAATATAAAATCCTTTCAGATGGAAAACATTTATACATATAAATGATGCGATCCAAAGTGCATTTCAACAGCGGTGAAACACTTTCTTATGATGTGTTACATTCATACTAGCAAAGTAAGTAAGTAAGTAAGCTTGAAGTATGTTTGGAGCAGAAGAAATAGAAATAAACCTTGTGTAAATTGTCAGCTTTACACGAATCTAAAATGCTATTTCTAGACATTTTAGATGCACATTTTACCAGACACGATCATATATTTTAACAAGAAAATTCAAGTTGGATCATAATTTCTTTGATATTAGGGCAAAAATCATATTCTTGATAATAATTTTTTTATTGTTTTCCAGTACAAATATCAAAAAATCCTTATTACAAGATCAATTTGATTGATCCTGTTTTAGAAACAACACTGCATAAGATATTTCGTTTTTTCAGAGAATGTGTTTTTAACAGAGTTTTTATAGTCAAAACAAGTGAAACAATTTGCCAGTGCTGAAGAAGTAATCCAAAGTATTTAGAATACATTACTGACCTTGAGTAATCTAATGGAATATGTTACAAATGAAATTTTCCAGCATGAATTCTGTAATATGTAGTGGAATACATTTCAAAGTAATCCTCCCAACCCTGCATATTACATAAGTACAATACTTGTAAGTACATTACTTTTCACAGAAATATGTGTTTTTCCACTCCACAGTTAATTTAAAATAATGTTTTGAATGTTATAGTTAGGGGCATGCATCGAAGCCAATATCTGTGTTTGTATCTGTATCTGTTCATATGACAAAATGATCTGCATCTGTCTCTGTATTTTGGATAAAACCAAGTGTGGGTGGTGCTTAAACCAGAAGTGTGTCAAAAAAAAGTGTTACTCTTACATTTATAGTTTCTATTCATAAAATATGCCTTGTATGTACAGTACTTTTTAATAATAATAGCCTAATAATAATAATAATAATTTTATTATACAAATATTATTTAAAAAAATATTATTTTATTCTTTTTTTTTTTCTTACAAGATGAAGCTGAATTTGTAGGCTACATTAACTGTGGAATATGTTGTGGTTTCTCCTGGTATTCCATATATATATATATCATCATGAAACTGAATTTTCATTTGTCTGTGCATGAATAACAACATTATTCTGGAGGCAAGAGGTGTCGCGCAAAATGTGAAATATCAAGCACACATTTTGCAGTGAATAATAAATACCAATTCAGACATTAAATGAAATGAAAATAGCTTACAAACATATGAAAGTACCATAAATTACCAGAGTTCAAGAACACTTAACATTCAAATTTAGCATAGTTTAAAGAAGAAGGAAAAAAGACGGAGTATGTTTCAGTTTACATAAGGAGGAATATTCCTAATAGATAAATACTCTATGGAGCATTTAAACCTTTATGGAGCATTTTAACTTAATAGCTGATGTGGATATACTGTAAATGTGGTCCATTATAAGAGATGGAACGATGAGCTCCGACATTAAATCACTTCAGGTCAGGAATTAAACATCAGGTTTTGGCTATAAATAAATACATGAGAATCATGCGTGAATCATGTGATACATTAACATAGACATTTCAAGACGTGTAAAGTGTAAATTATGTCGTATCTTAGTTAATGTTACTCTTGACAAGCTCCAGACGTGCACAATTAACAGAAACCACAAACGGAATTAAGACCGTGGCCATCCGATCTGAAATCCCAATGTGCGCATTTTCATTCATAGGGTTTGCACATTAGAAATGTTGGCTGCACAGATTCATACATTTCTTGTAATTTAGGATATGTTTATTTAAAATGTCGCTTTATCCTTGTGCTTTTTGAATAATCAGTCATACAAATATTTTTTACATCATTCGATGAATCCGTTATTAATTTTGAAGTCATTGTTCGTGCCTTTCCGAAAAAGGTATTAGGGTTTGAGCACATCCATAGTTCTCATTATGGGGTTCATGGCTAAAGAGATGTGCACATTAAAATAATAAATGTTTTAAATGTATGTAAACATTTGTGTAACCTAAGTAATGTACTTAAAAGTACTTGTAACTAAAAAGTTAATTTAACTGAACGTCGGTCATTTTTAACTGATTTCAAGTGTTTTAAATGTAATGGGTTACACTACTTTTTGACTAAAAAGGTAATTAGATTAGAACAGAATATATGTTGCATGTATGCACAGATAAATTACTTTTTATATCACTTAAAACTATATATAAACATGCATATTACATTTGTGTTTTACGTATATGAAGATTTATGTTTGGAAAAAACTCAAAACAAAAATATGTAACTGTCCACATCTTGTTTTTCATTCCCACTAAGGACACCAGAAGAAGTTGATGTTAGCTGTCAAACGACTGAGTGAACCCCCACCAGAAGCGGACATTCCCAGCAAGGAGAGCCAGTCAGAAGAAAGCAAAGACTCAAAACAATCATTAGAAACCAGTGTGACCAGCACCGAACCAGATGTGAACTCTGCCTCCTCTGTTAGAATACGCAAAAGATCGGAGGGGCAAGGCTCTCCCCGACACAGCACCCAAGGGCGTGGCATACAAAGAGCTAATGTCCCTCCCCCTCTGAAAAAGCCAAGCTCAATCGAGAGCCCCAACCAAACACCTCCTCACACCCCTACAAAAGGCAGAACCTCCTCTTCTGCTTCAAGTTCCCCTTCACACACCCCTTCCTCCCCACTGAAAATGCAGAGCAGGGGCTCTTGCGACTCGCCGCGTTCACACGCTAACGCCCGTACTGTCCCATTACTTTGCCTACCGCCTAAAGGAGACACCGAAGAGGGCAACGGTCAAACGTCTACACCATCAAGGCATGGAAGGTCCATTGATGCTGATCATGAGTTACCCTTGCCTGATTACTCTGTGAAATATGCCACACTAGGTGGACATACAGTTACTTCCAGTAGTTCTGCAAAAATCAAGGGAGAATCCCTTGACATCAACAGTGTCAATCGCAGTCAGTCGTTTGCCACAGCTCGGCCTCGAAGAAGGATTCGTCCCCCAACTCCGCCCAAACGCTCCTGCTCTTCTATATCCACGGGTAACCTGGCTGATGAGGCTGTGGCAGATGATTTAAGGTCTAACAGGGCTAACAGTTTGCTACTCAATGTGACATACAGGGAGCGAAGGCGTAGCGACTGTGGCATTGCCTCTGAAAAAACTTCATCTGGGGGCAGCGTTAGAGACATTGCAGCCATGCTTGAAATGTCCAATCTTGGGAGCTGTGGTAAGGGAAGTGGCAGTACTTATTTGCAGGTAATCCAATATTTGCATTGTACAAACACAAAAAATTTGGTTATACGTCCAAGCTGTTCTGGGTGGTTGCTAGGACATCGATAGGAAGTTGCTATGGTGTTACTTCATGGCTGCTTGTTGGCCTGAGTCAAAAGACCCTTCCAAGTCTCAATGATATTCTTATGCAGAGATATAATCTCTCTGATACCTTTTTAAATGTTAGTCCGACCAAAATTGGCTCAACTATGCTCAGATTCAGAGAAAAGGAAATGGGACAATTTTATAATCCACAATTGGCAGGACAGTCACAAAACCTTGAAACCATTTCTTGGTTTCAGTGTTGGCATAGTTATTGGGGATGTGACTTCGTTATGCACTTTCATCTGTCTTGTTATTTGGGTGACCAATTAGTGTGTTGTTCCCCAGGCGAACCAAAACCTACTGCGGCAGAACCGTGACGCTTTGAGTTCAGATGAAGACTGTCGTCGCCGCACAATCAGTGGACCAGTACCTGGATTTTCAGACTCTCAGAAGCAGCCTGATGAATGTGTGCAAGAAGCTGAGATTCCTTTGCATCATAGAACAGCTCATCAAGAAAACCCCTTAAATAAACAGGTCCCCGAGCCACGTCCACGTTCCATGATCAGTCATCTTGACGGGGGCATTTCTTCTCTGCCACAGGAGATGTGGTCACGGATGGATGCCACAGCAACTTTGAGAAGACCACGCCCACCACATCACTCTGATGGTGAAAATTTTAACCTGACAGAAAGTGGTACGATAAAGCGAAGGCCTAAAGCATTAGCTCCACCACAAAGTAATGGAACAAATGAAGGTGGGCTAGAGAATGCTCGGAGAAGGCCTATATCAGAAGCTTGTGTTGGTGATGGTGGTAGAGAGGAAGTACCAGATAACTTTGACTCTCTTCTCCGACAAATACCGAAACCCTCAATTTCACTCAAACCAGCAATGGCCCTTCAAAAAGCAGACCTCCCAACCCCTACAAAGAGGGATCCCTTACCAGGGCCAGAAGGTCAACATAGTCCAGGTAACACCTTTCTTTACAATTCAAAGAGCATTTCAATAAAAATTCAATAAAAATGTTGTTGGGTTTTCAATGCTGTTGTCCCCAACATGTTTCTTACCCAACCAGAAATCCTTGGTCATACAGCTTCACCAGAAAGCTGTACAAATAAAGTTTTGCATGACCAAACTGGTTCATCTGCTAGACCATCATCAAACCAGTCTGGACCAGCATGGAAATTCATTCTAGTCTAAGTTGGCCTTTTCAGCTGGGTCAATTATTATTTACGGTAGAAACATAATTTATGTAAGTAAGCGCACACAGATTTGAATGCTTTGTCAATGCATTGCCAACGCACGGTCCAGTTGAACGTGCTTCAGATCGTGCATATTTCTGTTACAGAACAAATAATTACCTTCAAATGTCTGTGCCATTGAACTAGATGCGTTGTTATTCATATAAGTTAATATAAATATAATGACTTTAACTTACTTGTATGGTAAAGAATATTTCTGGCCTAATGTCCCCTATAGCACCCCTTGCGGAAATGTTGAGAATGCAACATTTACTTGCGTTGTATTATGAATGCAGTCTATCAGTAATATTTTGCGGTCTGACATGTTTTTGAATGCAACATCACACAAAATCGAGCTAATGTAGCTAGAAGCATTCACATACTTGCCTAAAGAATGTTTTGGCCTTAAAGCTAAATAAATAATTTAATAAAGATGTTAAATATTTTTCTGAAGAATTGCAGCTTTAATGTGGTATGATGACAATGGTAATTCACTGTGAGATCTACTTTTATATGTCTTATTATCATATTTATTAGGTATATCCCAATAAGAATTTTGGGAGACAGAGTACAAGTACTGATACTTCCTTTCTGAGACTCACTTATACCAAAACATATACCTGTTTTTTTTTTGTTGTTGTTTTTTTTTGCAGTTTTCCAATACAATACTGTGAGTAAAGTCATGTCAAGTCAATTTTATTTGTAAAGCGCCTTTCACAACACACATCTTTTCAAAGCAGTTTTACAGAAGATCAGGCATTTCACAGAATATAAAACTGTAATGTCTATAATGCCGATGAATCATCATTGTGTAATTAGATAAAATATGATTGTTAATCATGTTTAAAAATAAGTAATTAAATAACAATTATATTATTAACCCCAGTGAGCAAGCCGAAGGCGACTGTGACAAGGAACACAAAACTCCATAAGATGTTGATTAATGGAGAAAAATAACCTTGGGAGAAACCAGGCTCACTGTGGGGGCCAGTTGATGAATGGCAAACATCATGAATATAATGTAAATATGACTTATGTATAGTGCAAGTCATGGTTTAAAATGATTAAACTAAGTAAGTTTTAAGGGACAGTGTTTAAACATAGATTTTGTATGAACTGTAAGATTAATGACCAATGTATTTGAAGTCCATCCTGGATTAACTGCAGAAGTTCACATAGATGCAATTGTCCTTGTTAATTGGCTGGTGAAGGATTTTGTTGGCAATTGATAGTCCATGTATTCCATTTCAAGAGCGTATTCCATCAATAGACCGAGGTGATGCAGGCAGAGATCGATGAAGTGCATTACAGTTCAACCTAATTTCTGCGAGGTTCGGTGTGGTCCATCCTAAATCCAAGGTTCAGACAATGGCATATGAAGTATCCCATGTCTTATGGTTGGAGATGGCATCAGTTCATCCTCTGAAGTCCATCGTAATAGACTGAAGTGATGTTTGGCTGGCACCAGCTGCATTTAGTCATCATCACACGGCGACACGTAGCATTGGAGTCCAACAGGAAGCAGGAATGGAGCTGGATCAAGCCGGATCTTGTGGCCTCAGGATAGGAGTCCCTAGGTTGAGACAGGAAAACAAATAATATAATATACGCATGGATGCCATTCAATTTATTGCAGTGTTATAGATCATGATCAATGTTTCGGGTTTCTGGTTCTGGCTGGTGTGAGACTGATTTGAAGACAGTTTATTATTTTTCAGCAAATATTACCCCATAGACATCATCAAAAACAGTAATTTGTGAAACAAAATTATGAAAAGTCACAAACAGTATTTACAAATCACTAAATAAACAAAACCAAGAGAGCTGACCTACTGACATTTTTGGTTACAGCAATTGTAACTTAAAATACATTATAAAAAAGTAATTGTCAAAAATTGTCAATATTCAAAAATTTCACAGGAAAAAACAAACTTTAGATTTATAACCAATACATATTTGCAAATGTAAGGACCAGGTTCTTTTTTATGTTTTTGTACCACTTTATATTTTGTTAGAGCAAAGTTTACTTTGGTCGTCATTGTTAATTTTGAAATATTTCACACCGCTGACATTTCTGTTTGTGATTTTTGTGAGGTTAATATTTATGCAATGACATTTGTACATCAAATGGAATCAGTTTTTGGTATCGTAGCATTTATATGAGAATGAGTACGTGAGCAGGGTCGACCACTGTTAGCCACTGCACCACTGTCGGTATTGGTAGTCAGGACATCCCTAATATTTATAATTCTCCAATATGACTTAATTGTATTTCTTGGTTGATGTATTAAGATTTTGGACAAGTCATACATTAAATATTTTTTTTCTTTATAGTGGAAGTTAAGAAAATCCCTCCTCCAGTATCTCCCAAGCCAAGTCCACCTCCTACACTGCCTAAACCAGTAAAAATCAAGCCGATCCTTCCCATCGGAAATACCAGCTCCCCTCACGCAGACGCTCTCAGCCCATCCAGTGCCTCCTTCAGCCCTGCTTTAGCTGAACTCCAAGTGGAGTATCCACCACAGACTCTGAGTCCAGTTACCCCAAAACCAACAGAGGGGAGCACACTTTCCACACGAGCAGCAATTTCTCCTGCCCAGAGCCCTCAGACACCCCAAACGCCTCAAACCCCTCAAACACCGTCTACACCAGGGTCAGGCTCAGCTCCAGTGAAGCCCCCAAGATCCTCCATGGCTGGTCTCTCAGTGGACATCCCTAGTCCTCTGGAAGTTGAACTTCCTGGAGTGGATGTTGTGCAAAAGAGACTGAGAGAAGTAGAGAAGCAGAGAGAGGAAGAGGAAATAAGGAATCAAGACAAGACGGAGAGGATGGGTCTCATCCAGGTGGATCCAGCGTATGAAGGAGAACAAGGCTGCATTTCAGGGTTCTCTGGAGAAAGTCATGTCACAGAGAGAGGGGAGGGGGCGGGGCCTGTGGTTATGAGGAGAAGGAAGGTAGGTGTTGCCAGACAGACACAAGTAGAGGGCGAATCACTAGATGGAGATGGAAAGACAGCGGTGGGAAGCCAAGGGTTATTGAAGATTGCTGAAACAGGGGGCGTGAAACAACTCAGACTGGATGAAACCAGCGCTTCCCTGGCTGCTGCTCTGGAAGTAGTCGAGGAGAAGATTAAAAAGGAGGACAGGTACATGAGTAGATGTTTAAAGACAAATATCATTCTTCCTCTGTAGTACTAAGCGAGCCTGATCTCATGAAAATTACAAGACTGTGGCAACATTTTTGCAAAATGATATTTCGTGGCACCTTACACATAATGCATCATTTCCAAGTTGAAATATCACTGATATTTCACTGTTCTTCCAAACAGATTCAGTTTTAAGGTTAATGCTATATCGAGTTTTAAATCAACAAAACCGAACGGCCTACCCTAAACCTTAAACCTAAACCTAACCGATAGAGTCATAAAAAGCAAACGTGACATGAAAAATGCAATTGCAGAAGCAACAAGGTCCTTTCATTGTGCTTATATGACGATTTCGACTCGCATATCTACTTGTGTGCTCTTCAGGGCTTGTTCCCCAGTCCTTTCCATCGCAAGTGCAACGCTCTATCAGTTGAGCTACTGCGCAAATCGATCACATTGAACAAGCTCATAAATGTAGTTGGTTATGTGATGCAAACATTAAAATGCATCGTCTTACTAGTCATGCACTATAGGAAGCGTTTTGATGTCAAAGATAGCGTTTTGTAAGAACAGGCTGAAAAGTAAATGTTTCTGAACAGATAATTTGCTGTTTTACTCTTGATTTGTGTCATCGTCAAGTTATTGTTGTTTTAGCACCTCTAGTGTTCATTTCACCAGGAAACTGCTGCAACATGTATAATGAGCCACCTAAAAATAATTTTGAAAAAGTGGTTTAGTATAGTGGTATGGTAACGTTATTTTATGAGACCAGGTTGTACTATGCACTCGCATCACTGCATTATTGTCATGTTATTATTTAAAGTTTAAATACTTAACCCCAACATTTATATTCTATCATTATTTACTTACCCTAATGTCACTGCAAACCCACAGTGCTAGGTCCGTGGAACACAAAAGGAAAAAAAAAAATCTTAAGTCTTATGAAGCCATATAATTTATTGATGAATAAATTATTGATGAAGTGAATAAATGGTGCCAAAATTTAATATTCAAATAAAATAAAAAAAAATTGGTCTGTTCATCACAACCAAGTGATCAGTTGGCTTCAGAAGACTTTGATGGTGTTTTTTGCTCTTATTGGAGCTTGACAGCTCAGAGTGACAATTCACTTTGTGGGCAAATATGAAAAGCAGATTAAGACTTGGTAAAAATGTCTTTATTGGGGGCCTGGGTAGCTCAGCGAGTAAACTACCACCCCTGGAGTCGTTAGTTTGAATTCGAGTGACTTCAGCCAGGTCTCCTAAGCAACCAAATTGGCCCAGGGTAGAGTCACATTGGGTAACCTCCTCATGGTCGCTATAATGTGGTTCTCGCTCTCAGTGGGGCGGGTGGTTAGTTGTGCACGGATGCCGCTGAGAATAGCGTGAAGCCTCCACATGCGCTATGTTTCCGCGGTAACAAGCTCAACAAGCCACTTGATGAGATGCGCGGATTGAAGGTCTCAGATGCGGAGGCATCTGAGATTTGTCTTCTTCCACCCGGATTGAGGCGAGTCACTACACCACCACAAGGACTTAAAACATTGAGAAAATGGGAGGAAAATGTTTTTTTTATTTTGTGCTCCACGAAAGAAAGTGTTATTTGGGTTTGGAGGGACATTATGATGAATAAAAAAATGACAGTTCAATTTTTGTGTGAACTATTCCTTTTACCTATCGGTTTATGTCTACTCTATTTTTTCTTTCTTTCTCCCTCTTTAGCACTGTTGTGGAGAACAAGAGCACAGTCAATATCCTGGATGACATCGGCAGCATGTTCGATGATCTTGCTGACCAGCTGGAGGCCATGTTAGATTAAAAATCACAAAGATCAGAGATTACATTGGGATTTCAAAATGCTGAATCTTCAAGTTTCTCAGCGAGGATAAGCAAAACCTACTTCGCACGTACTGGATGATTATGCCACATAGCAGGAACTAAAGTGTGGTCAGAATGCAGGTAATGGAACGTCAATGAAATACAAATTTGTCCAATTAAAACAAGGATATCTAAATGCTGAATTTCTAACGCCAGAGATCTACATTTGAACGGAAATCTCTCATTTTACTGGAACATCTGTAACCCCTTCATTCTCCACCAGCCTTTCGTCTTACTCTAGTGACCAGAATAGGTACTGCTAGTATAAATTGCTGGTATATATCCAAACCTGTAGATACAGCCTGCAAACATGCTGCTTCCAGAGATAAGCACAATTTAAAGAGAGACTATATAACAAGCTTTCTAAATGTAATTTAAGCAGAAAAATGCTAATATGTGAGAATGTGTGTACCATATGCAGTGTGAGAATATTGATGAATATGACAAATATTTATTTAGATGGTTGTGCAAAAAGCACTGAAAGGCAGGCACATAATGTGCTCATTTATGATGTTGGGAAGTTTAAAGATTTATTATTATTTTTGATTGTCCACATCTCTGGAGCTGGAGTCTTATTTTAAAGGGGAATTTTACATTTCACCTTATTGTCTTCAGCTGGACAAGTTAGTGAAAAACTCTTGGTTTGGACTGAATAAATATGAAGAGCACAGCCCAATTTACAGTATGACCCTGAAAATTTTCTCAACTTTTTGGACTGCTTTGTCCACTGTCAATGTTTCTTAGTTCCTTAAAGAACTGTAATGAAGAAAAGCTTTGAAACTTAAAGAGGTATATTGTAATCTTCATGTATGTCATTACTGTTGTTGTTGTTGTTGTTGTTGTTGTTGTTGTTGTTGTCAGTGTGTGTGTGAATGTTTGACTGTGTAGTGAAGTTTTTGCATTGACAAATCCTACCCTGCAGAAGGTGTAATACATAGAAATAGACAGAATACAGAATAAGATGCTGAAAAGAATAGTGTATATATGACATATAGGTTTTACAGTAGTTATCATTGATAGAATAGAGTACGGAATGCATCAATATGGAATGCTACAGACACCTGCTCATTCCCAAACAATATGTTCTAATAGTATCAGTGTTTATGTACTGTATGTGTGTGTGCTTGTGTGTGTTGGGGGATCTGTTTGAGAGACAGATCTAGGGAGTGTGTGTTTAAAATTATGGAGACAGTATGTTTGTCTTCTCTTACAAAAATGTACCATGGTATTACCATGTTTTTACGAACATGTTGAACGATTTTTGGACCTTTGGAGCGTACCATGTAAATTCCATGGTAATCATACAGTACCATGTTTTATATAAAATATAAAGATGTACCACCATAGTACTTTTTTGTAAGGGCTGAATGTGTATTGACCTATTGGACAGTGCAATTACTCCTGTCACTGCAAACAAAAATGATTTACTGACAAGAAGTTGCATATTCTATAATTGTCTATAATTTGATCATTTAAGATTATGTCATCGCAAGATGTTTAAGACTACAGAGCAATATTTTTATCCATGCACCATGTTATTAATTTAGCTTTATAAGTGAAACTTTAAAACCAGCCATCTCAGCAGAAGTGAACATTTCCGACAATCATGACAATGTTGTCTTTGATTCTGACCCTGCACAGTCAATGGAATAGATGTTGGAGTATAAACTTTTACAGTTTAAAAAAAAAAAATGGTGTAATAATCCAGTTGTTTTTTTGTGTGAACCTTCAGCTGGCTAATGTGTTTGTCTGATCCTGGTGAAATTATCATCAAAGACCTCTTCCATGTAAAGAGCATTAAGAATATGTGGAATTAGCATAAATAAATTGTTATGAATACAACCTCAGGGGCTGTTGAGAGTTTGGACAAGCACTTTTTTTTTTTTTGTTAGAGTCACATGAAGGGATGTTTTATATTATTTTACATTTTCTGAGGGTAATGGATTACTTTTATGTTAAATATATTTGCCCGATAACCCTGTAGATTATGCCAGTTCAAAATTAATGTTATTATTTAGATTTCTGAAATCTGCAGCTTACATTTCTAAAAATTCAACCAACATTCAACATTTTGGAGAAAAGAGCCATTCAATTCACCAATGAATGCCTCTCACACAGCATTTTCTTACGCTACCATATAAATCTAAAAGTTCAATGCTGTAAATATCTGAAAATCTATCCATGAATATTTTATTTTATTATACTTGAATTTATTTTATTTAGGACTATTTTCTAAAGGAATTGCAAATTGTAGTGATATTGAGTTGAAACATTAAAATGTGTTCAGATTGATGTGTTAATTATTTTGAGATCATTGATATTTGCTTGAAAAAAATTAGTTAAAAGTCATGAAGTCAATTGTTTTTCTGGAGAACATAATAATGGTTGTTTAGAAGAACAAGAGCAGCATCTCTTAATGGTCCTCAACAAGGGAACCAGGCCTGTAATTATTCAGTTCTTCATTGACCAAAGTCCCTGAATACAGTTTAACCCTAGAATGCATACAGTATGTAACATCACCCCCTTAAATTCATAAATGGGACTAAAAAGACCCAAGTGAAATCTAGTTGCTTATTGTTTATAAAACTTTTTTTTTTTTCAAAGAAAATTTACTATAAGAATAATTGTATTTATAATTTATATTTGTTAATGATTTTAATATATTTTATTCAATACTGCAGTTTCACACACATTGGAAATGGAGTAGGTGTTTTGGTAAAAAAGTTTCCATGTTTGGTGGTAAAATATAAAATGTCTCAACACACAAGAAAGTACAATGCATGATGATAAAATCTTTTAATGTCATGCACTTTGGAAAGAATGTGGGCTGAATGACAATTTCTTTGTTACATAAATATGAACGTTAACATATTTAACATATTTAATTGTTAAAAATGGTCAATGTATAACAAGTGTAATACCAGTGTTAAATGCATTGAATACCATGATAAACGCATAGTGTATTGGACATGGAGGACCCACATATGTATTCTAAAGGTAGTGTTGCAAGATCTCATATAATATATATATATATATATACACACACACACACACACACACACACACACACACTGGCAACCAAAAGTTTGGAATAATGTACAGATTTTGCACTTATGGAAAGAAAATTTTATTTTTATTCACCAAAGTGGGATTCAACTGATCACACTGTACAGTCAGGACATTAATAATGTGAAAACCCTTTTCAGAACTTCTTAAACTACTTCAAAGAGTTCTCATCAAAAAAACAATCCACATGCACCAATGACAGCTTTGCAGATCCTTGGCATAGCTGTCAGTTTGTCCAGATACTCGGGTGGCATTTCACCCCACGCTTCCTGTAGTACTTAGCATAGACATGTACAGTCTTGCTCAGGGGTGCCCACACTTTTTGCATGATGATCTACTTTTAAATGGCTAACTCAATAAGATCTACCAACTAAAAAAAGCACAGTTTCATTTTTTTTTTAAATGCTTGTTGGGAATACTGTATGTATCCCTACATGGAATTAATCTTGTAATTAATAAAAATATATATATATGTAATAATGTTCAATGTTGATATCATTCAGTTTTAACACTAAACCCAAAACACCTACAGCACAATAGATTACAATAGCAAGGGCATTTACCTTATTCTGATGATTTGCACTGAATGGAATCAGACAGTAGCTGCTGGTAGCTAGTCTCAAACACTGCTAGCTTCGCAATTTCGCGCTCTGTTCTCAGAAACCCTTGGAAGGCCCGAACCTAGTTGTCATGGCAACTAAATAATCAAAAATCTCACCTGGTCAAAATGTACTCGTCAAGTGCAAGTCAGACAGAAACTAAAAGAAGGAAAGACATATATATATATATATATATATATATATATATATATATATATATATTTATTTTTTTTTTTTATTAAAATGTAACGAAAGCACATTTAAATTTCGTGCAATCTACCAGCATTGCCTTTGCGATCGACTGGTAGATCGCGATCGACGTGTTGGGCACCCCTGGTCTAGCTGATCCCACAAAAGCTCAATGGGGTTAAGATCCGTAACACTCTTTTCCAATTATCTGTTTTTCTGTGCAAATCTTCCCAAAAGGCCTGCAGCCCTGAGTCTTCTCTTTACTGTTGTACATGAAACTGGTGTTGAGTGGGTAGAATTCAATGAAGCTGTCAGCTGAGGACATGTGAGGCATCTATTTCTCAAACTAGAGGCTCTGATGTACTTATCCTCTTGTTTAGTTGTACATCTGACCTTCCACATCTCTTTCTGTCCTTGTTAGAGCCAGTTGACCTTTGTCTTTGAAGACTGTTGTGTACACCTTTGTATGAAATCTTATGAAAACGTTTGGCAATTTCAAGCATTGTATAGCCTTCATTCCTCCAAACAATTATTTACTGATGAGTTTCTAGAGAAAACTTTTTCTTTTTTGCCATTTTTGACCTGATATTGACCTTAAGACATGTCACTCTATTGCATACTCTGGCAACTCAAAAACAAACACAAAGACAATGTTAAGCTTCATTTAACAAATCAAATAGCTTTCAGCAATGTTTGATATAATGGCAAGTGATTTCTAGCAGTAAATTAGAAATTGATCATGATTACTCAAGGATAAGGTGTTGGAGTGATGGCTGCTGGAAATGGGACCTGTCTAGATTTGATGAAAAATTGTATCACTATTCTATTATTCAAATTGTGATGGTGTTGTTTTTTACATCAGTAATGTCCTGACTATACTTTGTGATCAGTTGAATGTCCGAAACAGCAAAATCTGTACATTAGTCCAAACCTTTTGCCACCATGTAATATACTTTGATTTTATTTCAATTACGTCATTCGCAATGCTTCATGGGATTGTAGATTGTGAAACAATCTCGAAACGTCTTCACATACTTTTTTTGCTTCAAATCAATGTTTATAATGTTGTGATTCTCCTCGGAGCTGGTGGCTTTGATTCAGACTTAGAACTCATTAATGAAGGATTTTATTAATCCCTCTGGAAGAAATAAATAAGAATAAAATACTTCCGAAACAAGACGGTTGAAAAAGTGGATGAGATTGTTGCACTCCATGTTCCTATCATGTGACCTGGTAGGTAGGATGTAACAACTTCTTCTAATGTCCACATTTGATATGACATTGCATAACAGCGACCTGTCCTGGATACACATCAAGATTCTGGTAGCTGAACAAATTGGAGCAGGAAGGTCCAGCTTTATTAACTCCATCAATAATGTCTTTAAAGACTGGATCTACTCTGAGGCGCTTGTTTATTCAGCTGCTGGTGCTAGTCACAGTTTCACACAAAGAGTAGGTATTTGTCACACAATTTTGAACTCATATAGTACTAAAATAAACATAATTTTATATATTTATATATAATTTATAACCAGATGTCATCATCAATGCTGTATTTGACCATGTGAAGGAAGAGTATAAGGTTATAAACCACTATGTTAATTGGGAAAATTATATTTTATCATAAAATATGTTTGTGTGGAATATGTCTTATATTTTACAGATTTTGTCTTCATTTATTAACTTAGTTCGACCAGTTGAACCCACTCACTTTCAAGGATCAGCATTTTATCCAAAACCCTGACCTCTCAGAGCAAGCCTTCTGCCTGGTTTACGTCATAGATGCGTCAACAATCCAGTACATGAATGAACAGCTTATTGATAAAACGAGGAACATCTGCCAGAGAATCAGTGATAAGGGTAAAACTGACCCCTGCATGAATGTTTATTGTTGTTATTATTCATGAGCCTACACAGGGGTGGTTCTAGGTTCAGTGGATATTCGGGCTTAGCCCAGAACTGTTTGGATATGTATCAAGCTATACTTTAAGTTGATTTAAATTCATTTAAAGTGTGTAGGCAATTTTTATATACATTTTTATTTATATAAAATAAAAAACAAAACTAATCTCATCTCATCATTTACTCAACCTCGTGTATATGACTTTCTTTAATCTGCTGAACACAAACGAATATTTTTTTTAAATTATCTCAGCTTTGTAGGTCCATACACTTCAAGTGAATGGTCGCCAGAACTTTGAAGGTCCAAAAAGCACATAAAGGCAGCATAAAAGTAAACCATGCAACTCCAGTGGTTAAATCAATATCTTCAGAAGCAATATGACAGGTGTGGGTGAGAAACAGATCAGTTTTGCAGTACTTTTATTACTGTAAATTCTCATGTTCCCAGTAGATGGAGAAATGTACGAAGAATGTGAACTGCAAAATAGAAGAATGTGAAAGTGAAAGTAGAGATTTATCCAAAAAGTTATTTAAATATGAAATATTTGATCTGTTTCTCACCCACACCTATTATATCGCTTCTGAAGACACAGATTTAACCACTGGTGTCAAACAGATAATTTTTATGCTGCCTTTATATGCTTTTTGGATTTTCATGTTTTCGCCATTTCCACTCACTTGCATTGTATGGACCTACAGAGCTGAAATATTCTGAATAAGAAGTATTCTTCTTAAATCTTTGTTGTGTCCTGCAAAAAAAAAGGAAGAATGTAATTTACAGCTGGGATGGCATGAGGGTGAGTAAATGATAAGAGAATACAACATTTTTGGGTGAACTATCCCTTTAAAAGTGGAAACAGGGATCAAGATGGAAGAATTGAAACTGAATTGAAATTTTCGTCCTATCACATCTAGACCATCCTTACACTATGCTGTTGCAGCAAGACTTGGGATGCAGTTTATCTTTAATGAATGTGTCTAATAAAGTGCCCAACATGGTCTTCCGCTGTTGTAGTCCATCCGTCTCAAGGTTTGATGTCAGCTCGAACCAGTCTGGTCATTCTCCGTTGACCTCTCTCATTAACAAGGCGTTTCCATCCATAGAACTGCCACTCAATGGATGTTTTTTTGGTTTTTGGCACCATTCTGAGTAAACTCTAGAGAGTATTGTGCTTGAAAATCCCAGAAGATCAGCAGTTACTGAAATACTCAAACCAGCCTGTCTGGCACCAAAAATCATGCCACAGTCGAAATCAATGAGATCACATTTTCCCCCATTCTGATGGTTGATGTGAACATTAACTGAAGCTCATGACCCGTATATGCATGATTTTATGCATTGCACTGCTGCCAGATGGTTGGCTGATTAGATAATTGCATGAATATGTAGGTGTACAGGCGTTTCTAATAAAGCGCTTATATGTTACTTACTGCATCTGGACAGAAGAACTCAACACATGTTCCCCTATCTCACCAAGACAAGGATTTTGACCATTCAGACTCTATTGACAAAGCCGCAATCATCAGTGCTCTTCTTGCATTTCTGCACATTTGCATGAGATTCCATTGAATTCCATTAAAGGAATAGTTCACCCAAAAATGAAAAGGGATGCTCCGATCGATCGGCCACTGATCGGTATCGGCCAATATTCACGTCCTATGACTCAATCGGTGATCGGTAAACCGATCGCTCATGTCGCAAAAGACACTCATGTGTAGTAGAGTCCAGAAACATGCGCTCTTTCTCCACTTTCCTTTCATCTCTTGCCCTCATGAGAGAGCATGTGTTCCCCTCATTATAGGTAAAACAGCAACAAGTGAAAAATTATCTATTTATACAATCATCCAACTAAATGAAAAGGCAGGGAAGGAATTTATAAATATAATAATTCTTTATGTAATATTAATATACCATGATAAAATGTATTAAATATAATGCAAAAATAAAATAAGGAATAATCATTATTATATGAAATATTGACAACAAATTAATAACCAAAATATTTCACATTAAGTTTAATTGCGTCTATGGGTTATCAGTATGTCGTCAGTTTGACACTAAGCTTAATGTTTTTTTTTAATCTATCTTAATATGGAGAATATTTTGTTAGCATATACTTGATTTAAAGTCTATTTAAAAGGCTTATTATAAAAACGGTTTTTTCTTTCTTTAATTTGGCAAAGTGATATTACTGGGAAGAAGGAAAATCCAGTTGATAGTGACAGTGTGCAGAAAGTTGCCATAGCCTAATGTATGTTACAGTTCGTAAATTGCATTGAATGTACAGAATGCTTTAAAACTATACTTTATACATTGACTGTATGTATGCAGGATATATTATACAATATGGTATATCTGATACATAAGCTCCTACATTTGGCTTCTGCAAACAGCCATTAGAATTGTTTTGTTTTTTTTAACTGGATTAGGAAGTGCTCTATGTGACTATAAAATATAATAGGCTACTTACATAAATCTAAGTACTGCATGTATATTAAATGAATACACCTTGTCTTCTTCTAAGCCAACACAGCAGCTGTAACTGGTTTTATTAATATGGCGCATGACATTGGAACTTTATACATTACAGCAGAAATAATCCTTGACTTCATGCATATATTATTGTAACATAATTTTCAAACTTAGTATTTGTTGTAGCTCACTTTTTTATCAAAATGTATTAATAAAGCTGAAAATATAGCAAACAACCAAATGATGTATGGTTTGATTAAAACAAGTTAAACAAATACTTTTTATAAGCCAAAATTGTATTTCATTTGTAGAGGAAACTGTTAATATTTACCATATTATTCAGAAATTACATAATGTAAATTGCAAATTTGGATTATGAAAAGTAGTTCTGTAAATGGTATATATATGAAAAAATATAATAATATATATATATATATATATATATATATATATATATATATATATATATATATATATATATATATATATATATATATATATTTTTTTTTTTCCATCAACTGTATGATGGGGAGTTATAATCTTGACAAGATCGTAAAACAGAAACTGAAAGTGATTTTGATCTAAGGACTACATTTGACTTGACTTAGCACACTGCTGCCCCTACAGCTCATAACATTTAGATGTGTTTTTATACAGTATATATATACAGTATATAGAAAGAGACATACATTAAAATGAGTTGGCCTAATACTAATAGCAAATGAGTAGCATATTCAATTAAATAAAGTTCATACGAAAGAATGAAGTACACCACCACATCCTATCACTTGTATAAATTAATTACTGAAAATTAATTCAGATTTTTGTAATTTTATTTCAAAAAATTGTTTTTTACATTTGCAGGCACACACTGAAGGCAACTAATCATTTTAAAGGCATCAGGGTTTGGTGGTTGATGGAAACCTGAAAAACCGTGCCAGGGGGTTGAAAATAATAAATTAATAAATTTATGTCAATATGTATTATTATATGTATAAGTATTTTAGTTATACTAAATATTTGCTTGGTTATGTCAGCTCACTAAATTTGTGTTACAGAACTCGAGAGTTTTGTTTAGATTTGTTATATTTTTATTTTGAACAATTGTACCTGTTCTTTTCTTTCAAGAGTTAAGATGGGTATATTTGATAACTTTTGAGCATGTTAAGTCATTGCATGTTAAAGGAATAGTTCACCCACAAATTTAAATTCTTTCCTCATTTCCTCACCCTCGTGCCATCCCAGATATGTGTGACTTCCTTTCTTAAACTCAAAGATTTTTAGAATAATATTTTAGCTCTTTTGGTCCTTAAAAGTGGAAAGTGGATGGTGATCAGACATTGGTAGCTCCAAAAAAATCACAAAAAGGACTGACTTTTTTTTTTCTCTAAATTTCCACTGTAAACTTTCACTTTTACATCTGAAAGTCCCATGTGGTTCCTCTTTAATTTCACTTTCACATCTGAAGGTTTAGAGTAAAAAAAAACAAAACAAAAAAACCCATAAAATCTGTTTCTCATCCATACCTGTTATATCGCTTCTAAAGATATGGATTTAAACACTGGAGTCTTATGGATTACCTTTATTTTTTCTTTATGTGATTTTTGGAGCTACGCACAAAAGTCACCATTATTTTGTAATGTATAAGGGCCAAAAGAGGTGAGATACTTTTAAAAAAAAACCTTTGTTTGTGTTCTACTGAAGAAAAAAAGTCATACACATCTGAGATGGCATGAGGATGCTCTCTGATTGTGCGGACTCATTTTCTCTAACTAAGCATCTGTCAGATACGATCTCTGTCGCCGTCTTGTGGCGAAGTATAGATAATGATCATTGTAAAACAAACGGAATAGATTTGTGCACCCAAAAATTAAATTCAGTCATTGTTTACTCACCCTTATGTCGTGAACTCATATGGCTTTCTGTATTTTTCTTAACACAAAGGGAGAATTGTGAAAAAGAAAAAAAAAGAAAAAAGGGAATTTCATATAATGGCAGCCTATGGTGACCACATCTTCAATGCACTGCACACAATAAAATAAAACTAAAAACATAAGAGGATTCGGCAAAGATGGGGATGAAGTATACTTTATTAAACATGAAAATATGCAATAAAACGACTAATGACTAAAATAATCAGTTTCCTTAATCGTTGCTTTGGCAGTAAAGTTATAATAGTGAGATAACACGCTAAACCAATTCATATGTACATTGCTTGAAATCGGTAAATTATAAACAACGTGAGATGAGTATACACATGGGGAACTACCTTGCAGTAATATTATAGATGTAATATTAAATTGTCTGTTGAAACACACTAGCAGCTAAAGGGGCAATGGAAAGTGATAAAACAACATTTCAGCAACTGGTGTAAAAAAAAATTTATAACAATAATAGAAAAAACACTTAGGTAATCCTTGAAACTACAGCAATGAAATAAAATACTAAGAGTTCATTAATATTAGTAAACATGTTAAAGTAACTTCACAGGAAAATGTAGCTTATTAAAAACATTGCGATCAGTAAACCATTTCTGAGAGTAAAGTTTAATTAATTAAAGCTTCACAACCAATAAAAGCTTCATCAACCTTACCAGAAAGCATATCCAAGCATGACAGCAAGTATACAACTCTGCTATACAGTTAATGTCATGGTTACTAAGGTAACCTTCTTTCCCTGATGGAGGGAACAAGATGTTGTGTTGATGTAGTGACACTAGGGGTCGCTGTCTGGGAGCCCCAGACATCTCTGATCTTTGGCCAATGGGAATTGGCGAGTGGAATTTGCATGCCACTCCCTCAGACATACTGGTATATAAGGAGCTGGAATGAAACCACTCATTCAGGTTTCGCACTGAGGAGCCGAGACATCAGGGAACGGAGGTTACGAAAGTAACCAGGACATTCCCTATCTGTCACTCACTCAACGTTGTGTCGATGTAGTGACACTAGGGATCCTAATACAAACGGTACAACTAGCTGAACTGTGTTACGTGAACTGGCGGTGAGAGACAGGCTGACCCTTGTATGCCTCGTAGCCAGTGAACCCGGCCGTCACGTAACCTCCCCCAACACACTTACAGGTGTTGTACGGTCCCCTGCACCTCGGGGACAAGTTGACAGCCCAAAACAGGGACCGGTTGGCCCAGCCGCGGCCTGTTCTCCTTTTTCCTCCCTACAAGGAACAAAATCGTTCAGCTGAGGTCCACATAGGGTCCGCGTTGGGGGATGTCCCTCCCAAGGGGAGGACATCGTGGAGAACAAGGGGGGAGGGTTGTATGGAAATATGCCACATGGTCTTACTGAGTATTGTTGGCAGTGTCTCATGTGGAGAAGTCCCATGGTAGGTCCTACAACAGGGGTGAGCTCTACAAACACAGAGACCGGGGCAGAGGGGCTTCTGCCCAAGGAAGATGTGGGTTTACCAGTGGGGAAACTGTTGACAGAGAACACCTACAGGTCCCCTAAACCTCTTGATGGAGTGAGCTCAGTCTTCAAAAAGAGTGCTTTTAGCTCAGATGACTCCAGGTGCTCAAATGGAGCTCCCTGTAGGCCCTGAAGGACCACGGAGAGGTCCCATGAGTGGACGAGACGCGATCAGGGAGGATTCAGCCTCCTTGTGCCTCTAAGGAACCTGATGAGCAAGTCATGCTTCCCTAAATACTTACCGTCTACTGTATCGTGGTGTGCCAATGTAGCGGCTACATACACCTTCAAGGTGGAGGGGGACAGCCGCCCCTCCAGCGTTGGAAAGAACAACACTTAGCGAACAGATGCCACTTCAAGGCATACAGATGTCTCGTAGAGGGAGCCCTGGCCTGAGTGATCGTTTCTACCACCACGGGTGGTAGGCCACTCAGGTCTTCGCGTCCCATCCAAGGGCCAGATGTGGAGATTCCAGAGGTTTGGTCGCGGGTGCCAGATGGCGCCCCGTCCCTGAAAAAGAAGGTCCTTCGTCAGGGGAATTCAGGGGGCTGTTGTGAGGAGGTCTGGGTGTTCCAGTAGGGTGCTACTAGGACAACCTGCTCCTTGTCCTCCCTGACCTTGCACAATGTCTGTGCAATTAGGCTCACTGGGGGAAATGCATACTTGCATAGCCCCAGAGGCCAGCTGTGTGCCAGTGCATCTGTGCCAAGGGGAGCCTCGATCAGGGAATACCAGAGCGGGTAGTGGGAGGATTCCATGGAAGCAAACAGGTCTACCTGCACTTGACTGAATCGACTCTAAATCAGCTGGATCGCCTGGGAAGGAGTCCCACTTACCTGGCTCCGTTTACCCACCATAGGAGCGGACTGGGATGGGGGAGGATGGAAATCGTTCTTGCGGCCTGTTGCAACCGTCCTGTCACGGGTGGAATTGTACCACAGCTGGGCATGCGTGGTGCGGGGCCCACCTCTGAAGCACCGTACCTGCCATAAAGGAACGGTGCCCGTGACAACAATGGCCGTGGACATCAAATGTGTGACCCAGGAATTGAGGAAATTGGTCTTTTCTTGAAAAGCTACCGCAGCCCCTTGGGTGTGCGGTGAAATTAAAAGAAAAGGTAAACAAGGATTTTCAACCCGGCCCTCCACTGGGGGATGGAGTGGTCTTCTTACCTGCTCCTGTGTAGCGGGACTCTGACTCCCTGGGTCAACCGTCTCAGGGGCCCTTTGAAGCCTTCCTCAGGTTCTTAGCGGCCAGTTGTAAGACTGGTGGCATCAGCTACCTGTGGGTTAATTCTCAGGAATTATACACAGATGGAAAGGCATCTTGAAAAATATGCTCCGTCAGTGCACTGTTTTAGTTGGAAATATAGTATTTTTTTGTGGAAAGAATATACTCATTTAGTAGTGGAGACTGTGCCTCCTGTTGTATCTGGTCATATATTCATTGTTAGATCACATTTTACCTCAAATCTGTCATAGTGACAGTACTTTGGAAAAACAGCCATTTGCGATTGGAGTTTGAATGATTACTTTGATAAAAAGGTTAATATCTACCAACAGCTGCAGCGGGTCAATTTGAATGGAGGCCCAAACCTGCATAAATAATAAATGAATAAATGTAATAATAAAAAAATAAATAAAGGAATAAATGTCTTGATAAAACAAATATAATTCGTTTTTAATTAAATGTATTCCTGAATTTATTATTGTATGACTTTATTCCTTTATTATTTTCAATATTTATTTTTAACTTTATTTTTATTCTTTTTAGCTTTTAATTATGTATTCATTTATTTTGCATATTTTTTTTATTTATGTGTTAATTTATTTTTATATTTATTTATTCCCACATATATTTATTTCCATATTTATATATTCCCATATATATTTATTTATTTATACATGTATTTATTTCTACTTTTCTGTGTGCAACATGGAAATGAGGGAGGCGGTCCTTGTGGAGCTCCAGTGCATCATTGGATGAGAGCTCAATAGTACTTATCGGAAGCAGA